>NC_038249.2:30548547-30698274 GCF_000004515.6 Glycine max
GTAATTGTCTTTAATGTCTAGATTGCAAGGTAGTGCTCATTCAAGAATCAATTATATTTTTATAATATATGGCGGGTATCACTAGAATCCTAACTTCGAACAAAAAAGTATGCAAACACGATAGAAGAGCATTGATGTGAACCATGGAAGGTTTAGAACCTTTGAACACACCAGTCACTTGAATTATACTCACCCCAAAGCTAATAATCAGGTTTGATGATCCACTTGAATACTTGAGTACAAGAAATAATGACCCTAGGTATTGGAGATGTCACATGGTTGATCAAACCTTGATAAGTCCTAAAAGCTTTATAAATTAAGAACCAAAGAGATAACTCTCAATATTTTGAACTCAGAAAACTCAATTTCATTCAACTTCAACTTGGTTATGGATACAATGGGCTTTGCTTATATACAGTGTAAGTGTTGACATAGGTAATTAATTAGACATATTAAATTCCCTGTGTAATAGCACATTATATTAACAAAACAAATGAAAAGATCATAATCAACCCAAATTAATAAGCTTGTTTAATATGTAACAATTGAATACAGTTATTATCCCAAGGTAAATGAAAAGACACTTATTAGTCAACTATAGTTCAATTATGTAACAACTAAATATATTTATTATCCCCAAGATAAATGAAAAGATATCTTTTTAGCTCAAAATTAAATAATTCATCCAAATAAATTCTAACTCACTATTGCATCTGGATCGTAAAGTGTGGTTTAATTTATTATCTTTAAATTATAGAAATGAGACAATTATTGAGTTGGATCCTTTCATGAATCAACCATAATAAAATAAAATAGATATAATACTGAGTACAAAGGATCTTTGACATTATTAATTAGACCTTGATAGTTTCATATAAACCATATACATATATTCCCACACTGGAATAATATGCATAAATCTGATATATTGCATACACCTTTAAATTTTATGTGTGCGTGAGTGTGTGTAAGCTACCAACATGGAAAATAATTAAAAAATTGTTGTTTTTGAGTATGAGTAAGTATTGTTGTGAAAAAGGTAAAGTTGTTAATTATTTCTTATTGTCCATTCTTTTGCCATTTTTTAATCTAACCAAAAAATTGAAAGTAAACTATTTTTTTCCCTATTTCTATCAATCCAAATAACACATATTTCCACTTACAATTTATCCATATTTTTATTTTTTATTAATTTTCTTCCCTTTTCATTTCCTATCCAAATTGGGTTTTAAGGAGACAAATAAATATTTAAACTTTTGGAAACTTATTTTTCACGCTTTCTAACAACCCCTTTTATAGTGTTTATAGGAAATTCTTTTCTTATTTCAAGCTAAACGATCATTTACATTTAGTCTTTGGTTGGTTAAGTGAATTTAATGGGGGGGGGGCGGGGAGAGATAAACATAGAGGAACAATTTTACTTGTTAGTTGGGGTAGAAATAAAAAAAAGAAAGAAATATACTTGGATTGATAAATCTCCCAATTTTGTGTTCTCTCGTCCATAGAAAAAAAATTGTATATATAACTCTAAGTAAAAAAAATAATAAAAGGTCCATATTGTCCTCAACATTACATCTCTTTTATTTTATTTTGCTTTTCGTTTGAAAAATCACACTTTCTAGGCTAAAATGCAAATTTCATTGTCCTAATTTCCCAAATTTTTTATTTTAGTTTCCTATTTTTTTAATTGAAATATTTTATCTCTCATTAAAAAAAACGTAATTTTCGTTCCTCATTTTTTTAATTAAAATATTTTATCTCTCATTTTTAAAATATTCACGATTTTAGTCTTTATGTGAACAATTTTAAACATTAATTTATGTACTCCGTTAACGTTGACTGATACATGTTTGTTTATTAGTCGTGTGATTAATTTTTTAATTATTTAATTACTGATAAACTTAATTTATTAAAAAATATAAAAAGTATACCGTCAACATCTGAAATTGATCATAAAAATTAAAATTGTGAATTTTTAAAAAATAAAAAACTAAAATTACATATTTAAAAAAACAAGAGGACTAAAATTGTATTTTAGTATTTTTTTCCCTACTTAATTAAACAATAGATATATTATAACTAGAGATGAGAATATACAAGTCAAATTTCCCAACAAAGTCATAAGCTTAGCCCACATCAGGCCCCAAATACACAAGACATTAAGGAAGGAGGACCTTTATCATATGCAGATCAACTCCTTAAACCTAGAGGGGGAGGAATCACGACAACTGAAAGTTCAATGGAGGGCGTTGTTGTTAATGGTGTTATGGAAGAGGTGCCAAAGGAGCTAGGTGCAAAGAAATGGTGATAAACATTTTGACGGGCCAATCATTTCGTTTAGGCATGATAACGGGGCGGGTCGAGGTCGGGTTTTGTTTATCCCACCCCCGTTCCCGACTCTCCATTTCCCTCCCCGCTCCCGCCCCCGAAACCGACGGGGGTGTATATTTACATCCTATCCCTGTCTCCGACGGTGTCGGGTTTTCCCCGCCCCGCCCCGCCCCCGACATTTTTATAAAATTTTATTAAAAAATATAATTTTTCATAAAATAAAAAATATAATTTTAAATAAAACATAAAATTCAATTCAACATTAACATAAAATTTAATCTAATAATTTCATATTTCAATGTGTAATATATATTAATAATTAGCGGGGCGGATTCGGGTACGGATTCGGTGCGGGTATTGAGAATCTCATCCCCGACCCCGAATCCGAATTTGGCTATCGGGAAAAACCCGACCCCGACCCCGATCCCGGTCAACTGATTTTCCCCGTTAAAATCGAGGCGGGTCCGGGACGGACCCCACGGGTTCGGGCCCCGTTGTCATGCCTAATTTCGTTATCTGATGTCGAATTATTGAGATGGGCTTCCCCTTGGTAGAACACATTAGCTGTTAATGTTTTAAACAAGAGGGTTAGTTTTTGAACCCTAGAATCGAACTTGGTCTAGAAGTGGCACAGTTCAGATTATTGATCTCCGTGAAGGTTTTTATCAAGTGGTGTTTAGTAACAAGGAGGATCACAGTTTTGCTCTCTTTGAAGATCCTTGGATGGTTGCTGATCACTACCTGATTGTTCAACGTTGGAGACCTTTTTTCCTCATGCATGCAGAGATAATAAAAAAAGTAGTGGTGTGGGTCAAAATTCAAAGACTTCTTATAGAACTCTATAACGAAGTCTTCCTTCAGAGGATTGGCAAGAGTCTAGGAAAATTCCTGAAAGTGGATAGACTAACATATATTCATTCGAGAGGGAAATTTGCTCGTATTTGTGTTGAATTGGATTTGGAAAAGCCCCTTGAATATATTCGAGGCTATGATCACGAAACAGTTAAATACTGATAGATGTTAATGAGGAGAATATTCGTTATGGCAAATGGATGATTGTCCAGTGCAATAACAGGAAGAAAATGTTATTAATAAAGAGAATATTGAGGTGGAAAATAAAGAGAAAGTTATTAATGGTAATTTGGTTACTAAAGAAGGAAATATCTCTAAATAGGGAGAAGATATTGAGACCAGATTTGAAGCACTGGCAGTCATTGATAAGCCTCCAAATGATTATGTTAATAATGGTAACCGTCCAAAAGGTTTTCCTTCAACTAGTCGTGGGGGGAAGTTCATCATTGCATGCAAAGAATGGTGCTAAGGAATCAACAAAGAAGGGATTGGGAGCTTCTAAACACCCAACACACGTGGCCCAAAGTGATCCTAAAGTGGCCTAACAAATGATACGTGTACGAAACACTCAAGGGGGCAAAATCCACAACATAATAAAGGAGGTGGTGACCTGCGAATTGGGGGGAAGTCAAGCTTCAAAAAGCAAAACCAACCTATGATAAAACACAAAGAGCACATGGGTAAGGAGTTGGTTCCAAATGTTTTTGCCTCAAGTGAAAATTGAAAAGAAAAGCGTAGCAAGCCCGTATGAGTAAAGCTTGAACCTTTTAAAATTTCATGATTCAAATGGTAGCAACGAAGTGCCTATGGTTGAGGTGCACATGGATGACGATGCCATAGAGTTTGTTCATCGTCAGAAGCAAAAGGAGGTAACTATGGATGATCAAATTGTTGAAAATATTGTGGTTGACTCAGTAGTGGTCAAAGAAAACAATGTGAACATTGGCCTTTTGAAGGCCACAACATCTTCATGATGTTATTGATGAATGTCTTGGCTTGGAATTGCCGGGGAGAATGCTCTCGTGGATTTGGAGGTCTTATTAAGGATATATATTTATAAGGAATATGACACTTCCTTAATGTTTTTGTAAGAGACTCATGCTTCTAGAGTTTCAGCAAACCGAATTATTCCTTGGCTAGGATTTGATAGTTATTTCATCCAGGATGGGAGGGGTCAATCTAGAGGAATTTGGTGTCTATGGAATTCTGAAATGTGGAAGGTTGAAATCCTTCAGAGTGATTTTCAATTTGTTCACTTAAAGCTTAGATGGAAAAAGCAAGCTAGTTGGTTGCTTACTGTAGTGTATGGAAGTTCTAACTTCCAACATCTCAAAGCTTTATAGGGATCTTTGGTGGAGATAGCTGATCTGTTAGAGGCCCTTGGTCGGTTATTGGATATTTCAATACTATTCTCCAAAACCAAGACCGTAGTGAAGATTCTGATAATCCTTCATGGAGAGGTGCTCATGATTTTCAGGAAAGGATATCAGAAACTGAGCTTATTGATGATGCAGGGTTCTAGGGTCCAACTTTCACTTGGAAGAAAGGTAATTTATTAGAGCATCTTGTCCGTGTTTAAATTAACCTTGATTGGAGCATTCGCTTCCAGAATGCTCTTGTACTTCATTTGCCCTTCTTTAAATCTCTGATCATAAGGCTATTCTCATCAAAATGACATATAAGAGAGGGGAGAATAAGATCATCCTCCTCTAACATAGGACTAGTAGCCTCTTTTCTAGAAACCCTAGCAGAGCTCACCATTTTCTCCTCTTCAACCAATCACCTAACACTTGTGTTGTGTTGGTGTCACTTATGGCGATCAAGTGCTATCTTACTATCTTGAAGTAAATAAATTAGACATAGACATTAAATATTTTGAATATGTTTTATCTAAAGCAAAGTTTTATCCAAACATAAAGCTATCTAAAACATATATACTTAGGGGGGGAATATATATGAATATGAAGAGAAAAATTAGTGGAAAAAAACTTTATTTCAATGTTGAATCATTGTTAATAAATTTTAAGTTAAATTATAATTTTAGTTCCTTTTTAATTTTTTTTATTGGTGATATTGGTCACCTATTTTAGAAAATTCTCAAAATTGGTTCAATCATCACCTTCACATAGTTTTTTTTGGTAAAAATGAAAAACCCATAACATAATGTATTCATTTAAAGTAACATAAAATAATAATTCAACTGATTGAAATGTAAAAAATAAAATTTATTTTTTATTCTCACCATTTATTTTCTTAAAATTTAATGGTTAAAACTAGTTACTTACTACAACCATTAAATTTCAAGAAAATCAATGGTGAGGATGGAAGACTAACTCCTAGAGTAAGTGGATCCCTTCTATATATATTGAGATTTTTTTCAATACATTATCTTATATATTTTTACAAAAAAAAAAAATTGACATATAAAATAAAAATATTCTATTAATAAAATTTTTTAAATTAAGTTAAATAAATGTTTTTTTAATTTTTTTAGAATAATACAATATACAATAGAATATATAAATATTATATCAATTATTTAATACATGTTATAATATAATTTTTAATATTTATCAAGTGAGCATATGTTTCTGTCAGATTTTTCTTTATAATTTATTATAAAAACTTAAATATATTTTTTTATTTAAATTTTAGGTCACTTTTATTTGTGTCCCTAAATTTAAATTTCCTTTTAATAGTTATTGAATTTTAAAAAAATTCCTTCGTGGTCTCTCTTCATGAAAAGTTTTTTCTCAAATTGATTTTGGGGTGAGGGAAGGTTTCTCTTTCATTCATTAATCTTTTAATCTCTATATATAAATTGAGTTTTAATATTTTTTCTAAAAGAAATTAGAAATAGTTAAAAATAATTTCATATCATAATTTAAATAATTGATTGTGAATCTAAAATATAATTTATATATTTAAAGATACTTATTTACTACAAATTATAATTATAATATAATTTATATGCCCAATAAAATTATTAATTAATTAAAAATTTTAATTAAATAAAAATACATATTTACCATATACAATCTATAAGCTAAAACACTAGTAAATAAAAAACTTAAAGTCGCCACTTAAAAAATGTTTAATGCAGTCTATTAAATATTTTTAAATGCTTAAAATAATAAAATTTTTTGTATTTTTAATGTATTAATTACTTGATATTAATTGTTAGGTCTGAACGACCATGCATCTTATTCATCTAAGATTTTGATGTATAACATAAGTATAAATTATTGATATTCTAATTAATTTTTTATAAGTGGACAAAATTATTTTGTTAAAGGAATATTGTTCACAACTATAGAGAGTATGCTCTATTTCAACTTAGCGTTCAACACGCTATATTCAGTGAGTGTTCACTCTTGTGCATAATAACATAACATGTTGTAATAAGATAAATTTGTAAGTCCAGTCTCAAGGATTGAGTATCACAAAAAAAAGGAAGTGTACATTTAATATTTTATTCAAATTCCATTTGTTTCTACTATATTTGAATAACTAACATTTAAATTCAAGAAAATGACAATATAGAAGAGACTAAAAGATCTTCGAGGATCTTATAAATCCTTGCCATTTAGAGCTTGACATGTTGATAAATTCTTGTATGTGAGACAACGATCCTTTCAAGATAACAACACAAATTCAGCAACAAATATCTTACTAAAGTCTATCAAAGAAAGTCTCTCTCAATGAAACAACAGATGAAAAACGAGAAAAAGAAAAAACAAGAGCGTAAGAGGCGAAACTGTAATATAAACACCACATATTCTACATTGTTATTATTCTTTAAAAAACAAAGTAGGTTATATTTGTACTTAATTGTATATTCACTCTGTGTGTATTAAGAATACTTGTATTCAATCAAACATGTGTTTGTGAAAGTCATGAGCGACTTATTGTTAAAAAATATTTGGATTCTTAGATTTAAGGGGAGTTTAAGAAGATACCGAAAGTGATGTAATCAGTTATTGATTAGTGAAATCTTTTTTTAGTGAATAAAGGAGAACTGGACATAGTTCAGGTTGAGCGAATTGAACCAATATAAATCAAATGTTTCTAATTCTCTTGGTATTGTTTTATCAAAGTGTTCTTATTACTTTTTCTAACACCACTTTATACCATCACGTGCTTATTTGAAAAATTGTTTTAAGAAATGTTTATTTGTTACTGGAAGATCACTTTGTCCTTTGTAGTCTACCGTGGACAATCAATGTTTGTCTCTTTATTACCCTTATTATTCCTGTTATTGCAAAATAAAAATTATCTTTGATATACACATTATCCAACCCCCTTTAGTGTGTTTCTTGTAGTTTTATTAATTATAACTTTAATTAAAAATTTGAGTATATTTTATGTAAAAAATATTTTTAAAAAAATATTATATATATATATATATATATATATATATATATATATATATATATATATATATATATAAAGATTTGTTAACATACAATTTTTTTTAATATAAATGTGTTAGCAAGTTACACCAATAATATATTTTACACTAATATATAATTATAGTAGTAATTTATTAAATGTGTTAGCATATTTGACAAGCATTGCTCATGTACACTTGCTCATGTACACTTGTTTTTTAGTGGAAGTATTATCAAATTATATCATTGATGTATTTTAAGATAATATTTAATTGTCATTTGCTAACACACAAATGATCCGTTTAATTGGATGAAAGAAAATTTTAAAATTTGAATTGAAAAGAAAAGAAAAATAAAAATTCTAAAATTTTATTTTTAGAAGCCAACCTTTTCTTTTATTTACCTTCGATTTTCTCTCAAATAATAATAAAAAAAAAATCATAAGGCATGTTTTCTTTCTTTTCGCCTTCTCTTCTACTAACCATAAGTTAAAGAATCTCATAAAAAAATATATTAAAATGATCTCAATATAAACCATAACAGTTCTCACAATATCTTAGATTTAATTTTTTAAATCTACATACGTCAGAACTAATCTTTAACCTGAGTTATTTGGTTTCAGTTTTCCTTTTTCGTTTGTCTGTTTCTTATGTTTCTGAAGCGTAAAAAAAAATAAATCTTTAACCTGAGTAAAAAGAGAAATTAATCTTTAACCATGCCAAATTAACACTAGCACCGTCTGCACCTGAAGGAGACTTTGCATAAATTTTGCTGACCTCTGCATTAAAGAGCACAGTATGATGACACTCTGGCATGAAGTGTGTGATGCTTACTTAGTTAAATATATATCCCCAAAAAATATACTAATAAACGGTGCATAAAAAGTAACCAATTTTCATTAACGCTCATTTTTGGTCAAGAAAAGCCAAACTAGAGTGATGCAGAGGTAGAAAAAAAGGTTCCAACCAATTCCAAATCCCCATACACTAAAGTTGAGTGCTTGTGTTCACTCACACCCACAACCCCAACAACAACACAGTCTCAAAATTCAGCCTATATAAAGCACCAATTCTCCCCATGGAGCCTCCCCAAACCTGATTCCCAACAACACTCTCCAAACTCACCTCAAAAAAATTTCAACTTCTCACCATGGCTGATGGTAGTAGTAGCAACACCAAGAGAAATTCCCTCATCCTCCATCACCCCACAAACTTAAAGGGTGGTTGGAATGCTGCCATCTTCATCATATGTGAGTCCAAGTCAAAACCTCTCTATCTCTTCTCTCCATCACCCATTTCCCCTTTCTTTCCTTTTTTTTAATCCCCCCATAAGTTTTCTATCCTGATCGAGACACTCAGACACTAAATATGAATATCTCTAATGAAAATTCAAATCTTGATTTACTTGATTTTGTATAAATTAAGGGTGTGTAGAGATTTCAATTCCATATCAATGATGTTGCTTCTTCGTCTCTTGTGACTCTCAAACGACAATCCAAACACACATTAATTCCATAGACGTAACCCATAATTATTTTTCTCTCTCTTTTTTCAGTCTTTTGCATCATCACAAGTTTGATCTTGATTTCATCATGTATATGCCTGTGATGTGATGATTATGTTTTTTTTGGTTATGGGCAGTTGTGGAATTTGCTGAGAGATTTGCTTATCAAGGGTTGGCAAGTAATCTCATCCAATATCTCACTAATGTTTTGAATGAACCAATCACACAAGCAGCCAAAGATGTGAACACATGGGTTGGTGCCTCCTCTCTCTTCCCTTTGCTTGGTGGCTTCATAGCTGATTCCTATCTGGGTCGCTTCAACACCATACTCTTGTCCTCAGTCATTTATTTTGCGGTAAGTAGTAAAATTTAATTTATTTATTTGTTTTTTTTTCCACTGTTACAAGTTTAATTCGTTTGGGTAAAATATTGTCGTGTCTCTTCTCTTCTCTTCTCTTCTCTTCTCTTCTCTTCTCTTCTTGATTCTTGCTGATTGGGTGGAATCTAATTTATGTGCTCACTGTTCTTCGGATGAACAACCTTGTCTTTTTCCAAGTTTTTTCGTGTTACGTATATGGTCCCACATTGTTCAGGAACCATAATAAATATCGGATTTAATTATTTACTATGTCTTTTTATTTTAGCGGAATCTCGTAACCGCGCTATTTTATTATCGCAGACAACAGTATATGTTTGTTTTAATTTTTTAGTTTGTTTCAAAATATTTGTTATTTTAGAAACTAAGAAAAGTATTAAGCTTTCGTTTTAGTAATGTTTTTATTCACAAATATATAGTTAATCTTTAAATGAATCTATAGTTACATTCTAATTCTTTTAATAAACATATTTTGGTCTAAGATTTGTTTTGTTATTAATATTAATTAAAATTTGTGTAAATAATACTAATTTTTTTTAAAAGAAGTGTGCATTACCTTAGAAAAAAGGAATGATAAGATACAAATGAGTATTTAATGATTTATTCATTAGTATTTTAATTTAAATGGATTTCTTAATAAATATATTTTTAACAAAAAAAATATTTTTTGAATTGAACTGTGGATTAGTAATTTTCTAAAGAAGTGTGCATTACTTTAAAAAAAACGAATAAGACAAAAGAATATTTATTGATACCTTACCTAGTAGTAGTAGTATTTTGAAGATAATGAACAACACAATTGTTGGGTCTCTTTCCATTAACTACACCTGCAACGAGAAGAGAGAAAAGGTTGAAGATAATCCCAATCCTTAACAAAACTCTTTAATAAAGAAAGTACCATGATAGTTTTGAAATGGGGCAAGTATACAATTTTGGGATATAACCTACAAATTTTAAGTTGATTATACAAATTGGTTAACAAGTTAAAAGCCCCACCCAATATTCATTTATATCAAAGAGATTTTTTAGTTACTAGAATAATTAGTTTTAATATTTTTTAAACAAAATTTAAATATGTATTATTTAAAATATTATAGCACCTAAAAGTTTTTGTTTTGTGAGTAACTGCTATTTAATTTATTTATAGTCAATATTTTTTGCTCTGTGAAATAGTCAATAGTTCATACTACATACAAGGAATTTATTAATATTTATATAGGTTTTTTTTTTCATAATAAAAAAACGGTTAATGTAATAAATGCAAGTATGATAAAAATATCATAACATGACAACTTTTTTAGTATATTTACATCATGGCTGTTTTCTTTCGAACACAAAATTCATTGCCTATTGAATAATTTTAAAAGTAATTAATACAAATCAATTTAAGTAAAAAAATATAATTTAAGTATATAACAAGTCAGGATATAAAGACTACTAAACTTAGGAGATACTTGATTCCTGATGTAAGTGATGTTTATCTTTTCTTATCCCATCAACCTTACATGATGCTAAACAGATAGAAAGACTCATGCGAGATTTTCAATATTTTGAACTGAAAAATCAACGCATCAAATCAAAGACTAAAAAACTTTTCCATCACAACCCCCCCTCCCCCACCTATCCATAATTTTTTCTGTGGTTTCAATCCTAATAAAATCAGTTACTTTTTTACTTTTATTTTTTTAGTAAAGTTTAAAAAATATTATAAATTAGTAATATTAAGTTTTGTCATATATTTTCATCTAAGAAACTTATAAATTAATTTAAAATTTAATTAGTATCACTCATCATGAATTACATACTAATTAAAAGTTGTTAGTTTATGTAATAATTACTTGGACAAGATATGAAAACTGACGAATTAGATAAATTATTATAAGGTAGTAAACATACATAGCTTGCAAAACACACTGTTCATGATTCAAAATCTTAACACTTAATTATTGAGATGTTAATTTTTATGTGGGGTATTTCTTGTTGTGGGTACTTTCCACTTCCACGGATCACTCTCAAATGCTTGAATTATGATTCCAATATTCCGTACAAGATTTGCATATTTCCTGTGATTGTCCACATTATACAAGTCAGCAGCATGCATGCACTGTGAATTAATTTAATACATAGTTTTAGCCGTTGTTGATGGAAAAAGAATATCATATCCTCACGTCACATGAACATGTATGCTACAGGGCATGGTTTTCTTGACACTTTCAGTGACGGCATTCAAACACAAACTCCTCTTTTTCTTGGCACTTTATGTTCTTGCCATCGGCGACGGAGGTCACAAACCCTGTGTTCAGACCTTTGCCGCCGATCAATTCGACGAGGACACACCGGAGGAGAAGGATGCCAAGAGCTCATTCTTCAACTGGTGGTACTTGGGGATTGTGGCTGGCTCAACTGCTTCTGTCTTTGTTGTCATATATCTTCAGGTAAATTCATCAAATTCTTAAGACTAAAGTTTTAATTTGTGCAATATATGAAATTATTAAATATTGACCATTTTAACTTATTTATAATTTTAGAGGCTATTTGGTCACGTTTGGAGATTACAATGACTACTTTCTAGTAATTTTAGAGATTAAAATGACATTTTAATAATTTTAAAGACTAATCTGACGTATTAAAAAAAATTAGTTTAATTATTTCATTATTCATGATAATTAAAAAGCTAGCATCAAATTGATTGTCTAAATATTAATTTTTTTTACAGAATTGTGTAAATACTAATGAATAGTATTTTTTGTATGAGAAGTTCTTGTAGTTGTACAGTAGCTACGAGCTAGATATTATCTATTAATTAAAAACTCAAAAGGTAAGTAAAATTCATGATAAAAAATAATAAAGTCAGTAATATATAAAGTTATCTTTTGAGATTATTATCTTAAGCTTTTGCTCATAAAAAATGTTACATTTTATTATCGTATGACGTGAATTTGATTCCAATACACGGTAACTTTTGAAATATTTTGATTGAAAAGAATCATTTGAGAATCAAATTGTTGTCATACAGTCTTTCGAAAATCTGCGAATGACAAAAGTTGGATTTCCTCAATTGTTAATTTGTTTGTTTGAGTAACTTCTTTACTTGTATTTGATAATATGCACGTTTAGCACATCTCTTCTATGTTTCATTTTTAGGAATCATTAGTCCAACATTTCTCCCCAATACTTTCGCATAGCGAAGAGCCTCTGGACAATGGGGTACTAAGTTTTTATTAGTCAAATTGTATGTAATGGCTTTTCATTCCTTCTTTTTCATCCAAAACAATTGTAATTAATACTTTACAAATGTAATCAATATTTAAGACTTACGTTATTAAATTAGGTCGATTAGATGGATTAATAGAAGTCTTCAGATTTAACAACACAAAACTATAATTAATTATTTAGAATAAAATGTTTTCTTGACACTTTAAGCTCTCTTGTTTTATTATAATGAAATTATTTTTTATTTGTTCATCTATTTTTTTAAGTCTATATATGATTGAATCTCTAGATTTGCTTCTGGGGAGAAAACCATGATTGGATTTTAAAGTATTGTAAAATATTTTTTTTATTTGTCAGTATGCACTGTTATCTTATGAAGTGAATAATAAGAAAGTAATTAATTAATCAAAAGATCGCCACCGATATAATATAAAATATGATATGCGAGTTGATATCAAATAATGTTTCTCTTATAAATGGATGGTTTGCAAGGTAGGTGGGACTTGTAAAATGAGAGAAGCAATATAAAATTTATTTGTTTTCTGTGTGCGTGTGTAAGGCCAAAACAAATGGAATAGTACTATAGTGGATAAACATACAAGGATAATTTATGGATCACACACATTTCTTTATTAGAATATCAAGTTTCACTAACATAGGAACATATTCCTCATAGAAGTCTTTTCCATTTATATGCATCACCCTTGGACAAGTAAAGTGAAACGTATTGTTCACTGTAAAAAGGTGAGAAGAGTGGACGTTGTCTTCTATATTTTACTAGGAAAGTTAGGTTATATATGGACAAAAATTGAGTTTACACTACTATTAACGATTTCTTTAGAAAGTCATGGTTATCTATAACCATATATAATAGCAATAGGATTTTCTTAGTCTTTATTTTTTACACGCATGTATTCCTCAACTACATATGATAATTGATCCCACTCTTTTCATGTCATAACTGAAGTTTTCTCCTTTAATTACGTATTCTCCCCTTTTTTTTTATTGAACTTCTTCTCTTTCTCTCTTTTATTGTTAAATTTTAAAAAAAAATCTAAAGAGGCACTTCCCCTATTGATAATTAATCTTTTTAATTATTTGACAAAACATGATTAAAATGTTATAAATATATTCTATAGAGTTTAATTAAAATGTATTGATAGTGTAAATATTTTTTATACTATCATCTAATCACATATCAACATGTATAATAAATTTATTAATTTTTATAATAATTACCTTAATAGTCATTTAAAAAATAATTTCTAATTCATTAGCAATATAATTTTTTTACACTAACCTCATTTTATAATAACTGTATGGACCAAATAAATGTAAATACCAAAAATATCGCATAACACCAAAACTCTATGTTTATCATAACCCCACATGCATGATTTAATAATAACTAACCCCATAACTTATGATGTCATAGAGGTAAGAATATATAATTGACCGATCATGTTTTGACTTTGATAATTATGGATTGACTCCTGTTCCTTGATCATGTTTTGATGAAGAGCCAGTTAAGCCAATGAAATAATTGTAATTTGATGATGTTAATGTGTGGATTTGAATGAAAATTGAAACAAACAGGACAATGTTGGGTGGGGAGTGGGGTTGGGAGTGCTGGCAGGGGTGTTGGCTTTGGCATTGGCACTCTTCTTGTTGGGAATCAAAAGGTACAGAAAGGAAGGCCCTGCAGGGAGCCCATTCACCAGGTTGGCCCAAGTCTTCGTTGCGGCGTGGCGCAAGTGGCGCGTGCAGGCCACGCACGGCCACTACAACTTTTTCCATGACGAGGATGAGGAGCATCATGAGCCCCATCATCATCTCCATGTTCAACCCAAAATCCACACTCTCCTCCATACTCATCAATATAGGTGGGTGCCACACTCTTTCGAACTAACTACTAGAACTCTCCATATTTTTTCTTCCCATCATGAAGTTATTAAAAAAAATAAAGAAGCTATACTTTAATTTACTATGTCATATCCATTTTAAAACAATGGATGAATCATTTTTTTGGGTGAATGAAATATTTTCTCCATGTGGTTTATGATTAAGTTGAAGTGGAGGGAATGATGTTGGAGTTGTGGTGGGAAGAGCAAAGTTTGTTGAATAGTGTTGTTATATTTAGAATATGCCTTTTAGTTTGATGATAAAGACATTGACCAAATAAGTTAAACTTTTTTTTGTTAGAGAAGGAGAATAAATATTATGATGAATATGTATATAATCAAAGTCAACTATCTTCTTAAAAAGAATTAGGAGGGGTTTTCCAAAAATTCTGCTCTTCTGAATTGAAAAGGTGTGCTTTAGAAGATAACGCACATGTAACTATATTGATAAAAAAAAATTAACGGTGGAAATTATGATAAGCATTATATATATATATATAATAAATTTAAGATAGTTGCAATGATGGTCAGTAATATACTTTATTATCTGAAATACACTATTCCCATTTTAGAAAAGTGGAATCCTTTTTCACACTTACATGATACATGTTATTATATGCATATAACATTTTTTATATATCGTGTTAATAAGTTAAGTTATTAACACGATATATAAAAAATGTTATATGCATATAATATTTATAAACAAACTAATCAAAATGCATAGATAGAATAATATTAAAATAACCAGAACATATGTTTCAACATAAGGCTTTAACGTAGACTTTACCGCTACCTAAAAATCATAGACTTTTATCATTATTTAATATATTCTAAGTATCTTATTAGTTGTACCACTCATACAAGAATTATTCCCACAACACTTACTGGTAATCCAAATGGAGAATTTTTCTAGCTAGGTAGTACAATGGAGTCAACTCTGAAACATCAAAACTCATGGGGGCCACACTTGTAGGGTTGGGTCTATGGTTTTGAGTTGATACCAACAACGATTCATTGTGGAACTACTAGACTCTCTTTAATTTTTCCTGTGTTTTTGTTGCTTCAAAGTTGACACTTTCTATTACCACATCATTCCTAAAAAAAAATAAAAATTGAATGGAATTAAATTTAATTGCAACAACAGGTTTTTGGACAAAGCAGCAATCATAGATGAAATTGATGCAGAAAGCAAGACAAGAGACCCTTGGAGGCTATGTTCATTGACACAAGTTGAGGAAGTGAAGCTTGTCCTTCGTTTGATTCCAATATGGCTAAGTTGCTTAATGTTCACTGTTGTACAATCTCAAGTGCACACATTTTTCATCAAGCAAGGTGCCACAATGGAACGTTCCATAGGGCCACATTTCCAAGTCCCTCCAGCATCACTCCAAGGCCTAGTTGGAGTCACAATCCTCTTTGCTGTTCCATTCTATGACCGTGTCTTTGTTCCACTAGCAAGAAAAATCACAGGTAAACCCACTGGGATAACAGTGCTACAAAGAATTGGTGTTGGACTTTTTTTGTCAATCCTTAACATGGTTGTGTCAGCACTTGTGGAGGACAAAAGGGTTGGTGTTGCAAAAGAGTTTGGCCTAATTGATGACCCAAAAGCCGTGTTACCAATCAGCATTTGGTGGCTGCTTCCTCAGTACATGATCACTGGGATCTCTGATGCATTCACAATTGTGGGGCTACAAGAGTTGTTCTATGACCAAATGCCTGAGTCACTTAGGAGTTTGGGGGCTGCAGCATACATAAGCATTGTTGGGGTTGGAAGCTTTGTTGGCAACATTGTTATAATTGTTGTGGAGGCTGTCACATCAAGAGCTGGTGATGGTGAGAAATGGCTTGGAAACAACCTCAATAGGGCACACCTTGATTACTTCTATTGGGTCTTGGCAGGGTTGAGTGCTGTTAATTTGTGTGTTTATGTGTGGCTTGCCATTGCTTATGTGTACAAAAAAGTTGATGAGGGTCATCGAACTAGTAGTGACCAACAGGGTTCTGGCCACAAGAAATACAAACCTGGAGTGTGAGGGGAAAAAATGTTTGGCTTTTGCTATAGCTAATGCCAAACATACCAAGTCCAAGATGAGAGTTAAGTACAGATTAACATTGTAATTCCAATAAATAGTAATCATAGTTGCATCTTGGATTTCAATATGAGGGGATTCAGTAAATGATAACACTCGGGTAATAGTTAAACCTAGTTATATTTAGTTAAAGCTATAGAAATATTTAAAGGCTTTCTTAAGCATTGTTTAATATCACAAGAGCTAATATATAATTTAATTATGAAAATGACCGTTTGTGATTGTTATAAGTTGACAACTTGGTAGGACTAATGCGTTAACAAATGGTATTTAATTTGGGAAACCAATTTATATGGACTTACATTTTGAAGAACTGGGAAAATACAAATTGCTACTTTTGAAAACAAATTGCATATTAGTTTACTAAATAACCTACATAACAATAATTTTAAAAATGAAGTATATTGCAAAAATTGAACTACTTTGTTATTAGTATTAGATATAGCGTTCTTCTTTTAAGAGTTACACCAATAGGTGCATGTGTTTGAAACCAAGTAATCATCAAGGTATGTTAATAATATTTGTACTATATATAAGATTTTTCCTTTAAGAGTTATAGATATCAATATATTTTATTTAAGACAGCAACAAATAAACAATCAGTGTATTTGGAATTACATCATCAATAAATCATGTCATCAAGATACATTAATAACATTAGCATTAAATATAACGTTCTACCTTAAGAACTATGCTTATCAATATATTTGATTTAAGATGACAACAAATAAACAACTGATGTGTTTGGAACCAAATCATCAAGGTACCCTAATAACATTGGTACTAGATATAATGTTCTTCCTTTAAAAGTTATGCTTGTTAGTGAGTTTGTTGTAAGATTATAAAACAACAACAAATAGATAATTCAGTGTGTTTGGAACTATGAATCAAGGTACATCTAAGCAACTCAATTCAATGTATAGTAAATGTGTGTGTTTTTTTTCTCGTCCAAATGTGTATTAAAATTGGACTACTTTAACCTTAGTACTATATATTACGTTCTTCTTCTAAGAGTTTTACTTTTGCCTAACTTAAATAAATGCTTGATCAAAGATGATAACAAATAGACAACCAATATGTTTAGTATTACCTCACTAGGTCACATTGACGTGGAAACAATCTAAAGTAGCATATAGTAACACGTGTTTTTTCTTAAGTATAGCATATTTAATCTTAATATTTACTTTAAGAGGTAACATTAAATAATATATTTGAGTTAGGAGAAAGGATATCTCAGCTAAACTTGTTAGAGTAGGTAAAGGTATAGGCTTTGTCAAAAAAAAGTAAAGGTATAACCAACCCGAGTTTAATTTTAAATTTTTATTATGAAATATCAGTACGAGAAGCTTTTGCATCTCCAAACTCACAAAATACAAATAGTGTCACTATTAAGAAGCATTTCACATAATGGCCTTTTTCAAGCCTTTCTCACAAACAAATTGTATTTTGGGAAACCAATTTTTATAGACTTGCATTTTCATGAAAATATAAAATACAAATTGCCATTTTTGAAAAATCAAATTGTATATTAATTAACTCAAAATCTTACATAACAATAATTTTAAATAATGTTTTTCTTTTAAGAGTAACACCCATGAGTGCGTTTGCAATCTTGTTATTAAGGTACGTTAATAATATTAGTATTAAATATAACATTCTTCCTCTAAGAATTATATCCATCAGTGTATTTGATTTAAGAAGACAACAAACAAACAATTAATGTGTTTGGAACCACATAATCAACCTACATTAATAATATTAGTATTAGATATTCCTTTAAGAGCTATGCTTATTAGTGAGTTTGTTGTAAGATTATAAAACAACAACAAATAGACAATTGATATGTTTGGAATTACATAGTCAAAATACATTTAAGCAACTCAATTCAACGTATAATAAATGTCTTTTTGTTCTAGTCCAAATGTGTATTGAAATTGGACTACTTTAACCTCGGTACTAGATATAACGTCCTTCTTCTAAGAGCTTTACTTTTGCATATATAACTTAAATAACTTGATCTAAAATGACAACAAATAGACGACTGTTTAGTATTACATTGCCAAATCACATTAAAGGGAAACAATCTAGAGTAATATAAATTCAAACTCCCACTACCTAAATAGTATACTTAATCTTAATATTTACTTTTAAGAGGTAACATTAAATATCTCCAAACTCACAGATTACAAATAGTGTTTCGATTAAGAAGCATTTTCACATAATGGCCTTTTTCAAGCCTTTCTCACTAACTATTTTACTAATTCTGGTTGATTGTCTCATTATTATTTTTTTTTATCCATAATGTCATATTAAATTTCACAAATGAACCTATATGTGTAGGTTTTTGCGAAAACTATAAATTATTACCCGCTATGAACTCTGTTAATTTTTTTTTTACGTAATCTCTGTTAAAATTATATTTTTCTTCTATTTTTTAATCACAACTCCTTTCACTACATATTTTGAACAATTTTTTATCGAGAAATATTAATTATTGATATCATGAAGGCCGGCTCAATATATTTCTAGGCTTAAAGCTAATCTTGAAGGTGACGCCTTTTTAAAACAAATAATTTTTTTAATGTACCCAATTATAAAAAAAAAAAAAACCCGTTAATGTATAATGTAATTAATGAGTAATTAATTTTTTAAATGACACAAAACAATAAAAAAAAAAAGAGGCCCACTATATAATGAGTGATAAATTTTGGATTCAAAACTGTAGATTTAGAGCATCACTGATGCTAATATTGCAGATTTGCAGCATCACTCGTCCTATATGAAAATTGGTTCGCTACACTAGAATAACATACATTAAAAGTTATATAAAATATTAATTATAAGGAATATTAATCTTTGGGGGCCTAAAGTAAGGGTTTGGACTGCTGAGTATTATTAATTTTTATTAATGGAAGGATTTGAATATGTGATTTTTTTTCCTTTCCTTCTTCTTTTATTATTAAATCAATCTTATATTCCTTTTTAACGAAACTTTTATTGTTAAAAGCTCTTTTTATTTTACGAATTCATATATTTTATGACAACCTAAGTTGTTAATTTTTTTAATTCAATTCATAATCATAAAAAATACTCTCTAAAATATAAAGGAATCAAATTTGACACAGCTAAATTTAAAGCGTCCCTAGTAGGAGCATCTTTAACGGGCAAAAGTAAGTGATAATCGAGCAAAGAGACACGCCAACTTTGTTCCCACAGCTTTTTATGATTTTATCTATGTGCAGCTAGCTAAAAGCATAAAAAAGGGTGTGATATATATCACAATAGTTCTTCAAATTATAAACATTTTTTAATTTAATATATTTATGAAATTATAAAAACCATCATTTCAATATCTGAAGTTATTAAAATGGCCGCCATTTATAAATAACTTCATAAATTAAAATGGCTGCCATTTAATAATTTTAGAAATTAAAATAATATCTTTATAATTTTAAACAACTAGTCCCAAATGTTTATATTATTAAAAAATTTATAAATTTATCAACAAGTCATTACTTCAACTAAAACTAAACTCAAATTCTTTAAGTAGGTTATGTAAATAACTTTTTTTATTTATTGAAGTTAGCTATCAATAAAATCAGTAAATAATTTACATGAATAACATAATTATCAAAAATAGAAGATAAATACATGATTATTCTTATTTTCTTCCCTGTCAACCATATATTGTGCATACCATATCTTCTCTCGCAGAATTTTGAAGAATTTATTACCGTGAACCGTGGTTCTTCCTTCCTTTCGGCAAGAAAAAGGGTAGTGAGGAACGGTTGGTGTAATTGCAGAGACACTCAAAGTCAAACAGAGGCTTAAATCAATAGTGACAGTAGCGGCAACAATCATAAATGCCTCACGGGTTTTTTTTGAGGTCATATTTATTCTGAGGAAGAATAAACTCTCTACAATGACTTGCTCAACTTGGTCCAATAATTTCTGAAATTATAAAAATTGTCATGTTATATTTAAAGTTATTAAATAACTATTTTTTTAGAAATCTTAACCATTATTTAGTAACTTCATGAATTAAAATAACAATCCCTTAATATATTTTTAGATTAAAATGACATTTTCAAATTTTAAAGAATTAAATTAGTATTTATAATTGTTTTTATTTTCTCTCCACAATTATCTTTTTAGAAAATCAATATTGTTTAAAATTAGAATTGACAAAGCGGGTTGAACTTGTTAGCACTAAAAGAAATTAATGCAATTGTAGCAAAATTTAGTAATGAAAATTGCTTTCTTGTCACTAATATTGATGTTACAAAAATTTTACTAACGAATTTTTAAAGAAATTTATGTAAATTATTTTATTATTGATGTTAGCCTTTTTGTAGTGCGGGTCAACTTATCTAATGTGTTAAAATTGACTAAGTGAATTACGTAACAAGTTGAAGGAAAGGGGACAAATTAATCCATATTTTTAGATAACATGTATTATTCATAAGCCACAATGTTCATCTAAATATTTAACATAATTACATACTCATAACCTCATGTTGAAACTTTTAGTTAAACTGAAATAATCTTACATTAAGTGATCTAAGTATTTAGTGGTCAAATTTATTCGTTTGATCACTTTTATGCTAAATATTACATATAAAATTTTATTTTTGAGAGTTTAAAATTTAGAATAAATTACACTAATATTTTTAAAATTTTGCTAAATTATATAAAATCTTCCTTTTTTATTCTTTATATGAAAAATGTTAGCCACTTTCTTTTGATATTCTCTTTCTATAGTTGATTAGAATTTATTGGAAAATATTATTTTTGATAGATTTTATTTCTCATTTAATGTTTCTTTTTCTTGATTTATATTAAATAAGAAGCAAAATTTTAAAAAAAATGATGATATCCAATCAATTTATCAATCATTAAGATAGTTTTTTTGGGAGGATGTTAAAAAAAGTATGTTAACGTTCCTCTTAATATAATGTGTAAAGAATATCAAGAAGATTAATATAAGTGTAGACAATTAAAAAGATTTAATTTGTACAATTTTTTGAAACTTTAAGATGTATTATTTTAATAGAGAATAAAATATACATTTACAATACAAAATAATTATATTATCATCTAATCATAATTAATTATATATGATAAAGATTATTTGCTTTCATAATAAATACTTTAAAAATTATATTGATAATAATTTATAATTAAATGATATTATTTCATAATATCAATGTATGAGTGTTAAATAATATTTCAATTTATTCTAAATTTGATTTTGCTGTATTGTGAGAGATAGATCCTTTTTATTATTCCCAGATCCTTTGACATATTTGTCTGACAAGAAGCTTGAAAAAAAAAAGTAAGCAACAGTAGAATCCCTCGATATAGTGAGTCCCACGTGGATCTGCTCACGTGCGGCGAACCAAATTGGCACGTGCAACTTCCTCGATGCATCACGCACATGTCTCTGATTGCACAATATTTTATTTCTTCGTTTTCCTAAAGTAACACAGCTTTCTCCACCTTACAGAAGCACATGGACAAAAGTGTCACCATCTGTGTTGGGCACATGTCACTACACTAATGTTTGCACGGAGAATAGTTTTTTAATCTTTTTCATTGTACAATGCATCCTCCTAAATCCTAATTATTATAGGAAAAAAGTTTTAAATTATTGTTTATCTTATCAAAACATTAAATTATATTTAGCTCACATGTGAGTCAAGGATTTTTTAGAGACAAAATATAAAATTGAATTAAATTATAAATATGAAATTAATATTTTAAAAATATATGTAAATTAGAATTATAAAAAATATGATTGGTTCTTTGCAGGTTTATTCAAATATAATAAAACTCAATTGGGATGGAGATGAGTTTAGAAAATATAAATCTATCTCTTTTATACTTGAACTCATCATGTTAAATCTATCTCCAACTCATCATGTTGTCATACCTATCTTGTATATAGATATTTATGTTATATGATTTTGTTAGAAATATATTAATGATAGATGATAACATAAAAATAAATCAAATAAAGTTATATTATTTGTATAACGTAAAAAAATATATAATTTTTTAATGAAACTACTGTCTATTTTTTATATAGTATATTTATATTTTAAATACTTAAATATAAAAGAGTTCATATTTATTCTTACCTTCTGAGTCCATAAAATCCCAGAATGAATCTTGATGATATTAGATTATGTTGATCAAATTTGTTTAATTTAGAAGTAGAATAATGAAAAATTATATAAAATGAAACAATAAAAAGCATAGAGAATAATGAGATGAGTCCAAAATCCAACTTCTTCAAGTGTTTGGTTTAAGTGTGAAGGTTTACATATAAAGTTTGAAAATGTAAGTCAATTTTTGCTTCACATATATATGGTGACCACTTCCTCTGCCAGACAAAGTGATAATGAATCTCATGAATGTGAACACTTGTTGGAGATATTCCATGTGGCCTCCGACCAAGGTTCGAGATTTTCTCACAAGGTGGTCTTCTTTTCAGGCATAGCAAATATTGGTGGCGAGCAGTTACTGAAGGTTTCAGCGGAATGACAGTAAGATGTCATAAATGCATAGTCACATATCTATAAGGACATGTGTGGTGGACTGAAGTATAGGATGGGAAAATGAATTGCATCTAATTAGTGAACTCATTTAAATTTAACTTTTAAAAACTCAAAATGCTGGGTTGGGTTATATAACTCAACTTTTAATTCATATTAACCCAACTTGTATAATCCACCAAACTAATGAGTGAAGAGACGGGTTGAGTTGGATTGGTCAGTCGGATTAAAAATAAATCGTTAAATTAATTTATTCATTATTTTGGTTAAATATTTTGTTGAATATAATTGTCTTTTTTAGTTGTTATGGATTTCATGCTATTTTGCACTATATTTATTTAATTTGAAATATTGCTTATGGAGAACATTTGTCTCGAGGTTTAGTAAAATAACATTCTTGTGGTTGTAAATTTATGGTTTTGCTTAGATGATTATATACATACATACATACATATATATATATATATATATATATATATATATATATATATATATATATATATAATATTTTAAGGAGAGATAAACTAATAATAATTTTTAATAACTTTTATATATTTTTTAAAATTTTACAAGTCAATCTAACCCAGTCAAGTCCTCTCAGGTTAGGTCATTGAATTGAGATTTTAAACTCAATCTCAAAATGAATTCAACTCAACCCCTTTTTTTCAAGAGTAGGTTGAGTTAGATTAGTTATTTTCGCATCTCTAAACTGAAGTGAATTGTGAAGGCTTTATGACCCTATTTGAAAGTTTTTACCTATTTTAAGAGTTTTATGTTATCAATTTATTCTTAACTGAGGTATGTATGGTTTTCTGTCATAAGATATGTTTAATTCACCCTGCAATTCATTGAGACATCTCCTACGAACTTCAGCTCAATTTATGGGACTTTGAGTTAACTTGTATTCTAGGTCAAGGTTATTCAGCTCTGTGGATTGGGCTTACATGGTCCAATCAAGAACAAAATCCACCTATTTGTATTGCTCACGTTTAATGCTTTTGAGGTTATTTTATCTTTTGCAATGTGTAGTAAATAGCTGTTAAATTAGTGTCAATATCTGTACCAAAAAAAATAGTGTCATTATTGAAGTCACAGACTAATTTTAGTTCCATGACACTTAAGATTTCTACAATTACCTATGGCTGAACCACAAATGAAACAACGAAGAAAGGGGACTTAAGTTGTTTGTTAACTCTCAGTATTTTCATTATAAATACGTAATACTGCCTAATTAATAAAAGAACAAAACGTTTTAAGAGAAATGGGCAAGTGCATTTTTGCTCTGAATGTGCACTTGCCCTGTACTTTCCTTGAAGAGTTGAATTTTATTTAATGAGAAATATTAACATATTTTTGAAAATACTTTTTTAAACATATTTTTTATTATTAATTAAAATTTATTAAAAATTATAAATTTTTATGAATCTCATTGACATAAAGTATATTATTTTATTACTTAATATATTAATAAAAAAATAGAAAATGTTTTTTCAAATATCTTTAGGGTGTATGACGATACGGTGCATTGATACGTGTATCTCTGCTCTTTAATAAACCCTCTCCTAATTAATGGTTTTAATGTTGTGGGATAACATATAGGTTTTTGTTGTATACTTAATTCATCCTCTAATTTACTTCATTGTTTTTTTGTTTATACACTTTTTTTCATCACTTTTATCGTTTTCTCTTCCAGGCTAACACATCTAAGTATGAATATTTAAGAATTGTGTAATCTGATTGACTCGTAATTGGTTTTGTCTTTTGAGCGTTATGATAGACTAAAATAATTGTTTTTTTTTTACAATTTTTACCTCTAATTTTATACTGTCACGTCAACTCAATGAAAAAAAATAAAATTTGTAATTTTTTTATAAAGTTAAGATTGAAATGTGACAAATTAATTTGTTAAAAGTAAAATTTATAAAAAAAAAATTGAGGATAAAAAATATAATTAATTCTTTTATAATACTCCTGGAACTTACGAGATAATTATAGTTGCCCCAAATCGATTCCCGAGTCCTTTTCTTCTATCTGCTGAAGATATAGCATATCATCTCATATTTTTTATATATAACATTTTTTTACTGATATTTTTTATATAACATGTCATCTCTCATTTACTTTACTTTCTGATTCTCATAAAAAATAGAAAAACGAATCGCACTCCAATAACAATATTAGGATGGAAAATCATTCCAGATAACAAAGTTTTTCCCCAGTGTTGCTGTCAGATTATGTGCAGCAAAAAATCAATGAGAAATATCTTATATTAATTATTTAAATAAATCACATGCTGCCACGCTGATCTTGTTTCAATTATATATTTTTCATATTAATATTGACCCCTGAAGAGAATAAAAAAAATGGGGAAACAGATTGGAAAGTCAATGACATTCTAATGAAAGAACTAACGTTGATTTTGACCCACATAAAATACTATGGTAATGATCGGAGACTAAGCATAATTTAAAGT
This sequence comes from Glycine max, assembly GCF_000004515.6. NCBI lineage: Eukaryota > Viridiplantae > Streptophyta > Magnoliopsida > Fabales > Fabaceae > Glycine > Glycine max. The sequence goes on from NC_038249.2 coordinate 30,574,241, forward strand.
TTTTTAAAAAAAGAATAATTTAGTGAAGTTGTTATATTCAAAATTTTAAATTGTAATTATAATCGAGATTCATTGCGACTCTTGATATTACGAGAAATTACATGCAAATAGTAAATAATTTAGTGAAGTTTTTTTATATTCAAAGTTTTAAATTGTAATTGTAATCGCGATTTGTTGTGACTCTTGATAATGCGAAAAATTACGTATAAATAATAAATAATTTAGTGAAGTTGTTATATTCAAACTTTTAAATTGCTATTGTAATTGCGATTCGTTGTTACTCTTGATATTTGAGAAATTATATATAAATGATAGTTAATGTGGCTGTAATTGTGGTCGTATACGAAATTGCGTAAACTATTCTTTAAAACCTTGATTATAATTAAAGTTTACAATCTTTGGTTAAATTTTCTCACTCGAAATATTCAACTGTTCTTATAGGTACGTCGGTTCAAGTACATGCCTAGTTTTCCACCTCATTTAAGTTTTATGAGTAAAGAAAATGTCCAAAAAAAGTTAACCTGATCGTATTGTGTATTCCTTCCATTTAAAAAAGATTTTAAAGTACGTATGACGAGTAACCACAAAAAGAGTAAGATATTTAAAGTATTACACAAACAAGGAATGATATATGAATTAAAAACAAGACAAATATTATAGAAAAGTAAAATAAGATTGAGTTATGTTTCGAGGATTGGTTTTCCCTTGAAAAATAATGTATGGTTTTGGTCCAAGGTTCCAAATTGTCCTTTAAAATTTGTAAAAGCACAAACAAGTCAATAGGAAATTATAATACTAGCTAGTATTTCTAGTAAATGGGGTTAAGTGCAAATCACTAAGCAAGTCATGCACATGCATGAATGGTATAAAGATTTTTTTATTTTTTATTTTGTCTCTAAACAATGCCATTTAGGTCTTATGAAAAGGCAAATGGAATGAAAATAGAAGTATTAATTATTATAACAAACCAACTCACCCCAACAGTTGCTTATCATTGACAAAAGGGTCAAACAAAATAATAATGAACAAGTCTAGTTTTTTAAATTTGGTAAAATTCCACCACCTCCTTTGCTTCTTGTTCAATTCAAAAATCAACCTAGAAGATCCTTGAGATTCTTGATGAAATCTGTGGGATATCACTTTCCAAACTGTCAGATTTCCTATGAGGATTATGTATCTTCTTGACCATGATGGGTTCCCATTTAAAATGTCACACTCTCATTCCATCACATTACATTACATTATTATTCATCTCTATTCCTCTTCCTTGTTCTATTCTTTCATCCAATTCTCTCCTTCTGTTGTGGCTAGCTAGCACACAATTATATCTTCCAAGTTATTATGGCTATGACTGTGGAGGCTCAGTTCCATGTTTTGGCTGTTGATGACAGTATTATTGACAGAATGCTGATTGAGAGGCTCCTAAAAACCTCTTCCTTTCATGGTACTTTTTTTGTCCACTATTTGTTTTTATCTCTTTTAATGTGCACTTATATTGCTATACTACCAAGGTTTTGAAAAATGGTCGTTGACCGTGATTTCGGCTGCAACGTGTCTCTGTGACTGCAATTATGATTGCATCAACCACATTTATGTGCAATTTCCTGCAATATCAAAGAACGCGGCGAAACTGTGGCCGTGATCTTAATTTAAAACCTTGATATTGTCATGTGATGGAAGAAACATATGATATGAGCATGTTGTTTGTATAATCATTTATGCTATTTTTTCTGAAGGTGGGATTTGGGGTAAGGAATTTGATAACTGATGTTTGATTCTTGTGAATATTTTTTTAAATCACAGTTACTACACTGGACTCTGCCACTAAGGCCTTAAAATTTCTTGGTTTGGTTGAAGATGAGTTGCGGACTTTTGACACTACTGTTGCATCAGAAATTCATCAGGTCCAATTCTCTAACTAATTAATTACTTACACATATGGCCTAAAACATTTTTTTTAGACAAGTTTGTATTAATCATTGGTTCAATTGTTCATGCAGGATGTAGATGTAAACTTGATTATAACAGATTACTGCATGCCAGGACTGACTGGCTATGATCTGCTGAGAAAAATCAAGGTAGGCTTTTTGGAGGATATATACCAAAACTTATTATGAAGCTTGTATCATTTTTTTGTTTAACTAATCTAGCTTCAATTTCGTTGAATTCTACCATACCATATGAATGCATCACAGAACTTGGTCAAATTATGCACTATGGATGTGATTTTGCTTTAAAAACAATTTGAAAGGATATGATTTTATTTCTTAAATAAAAATCATGAATTTTCAGACAACTTTTTTTTAAAATAAAAAAATAAAAAAATCCCTTCTGACATCTGAGTTGGCATATTTCCCAAATATCCAATATAACAAATCTCAAATCAAATTTGCTCATGGCCATCATGATATATCTTTGACAACCTGTATATTCTTCTGCTTGATGATGTTGAAAAATAATATTAAGTTCTTTGATTTGCAGGAATCTAAATCTCTTAAAAACATACCAGTTGTGATTATGTCCTCAGAGAATGTACCATCAAGGATCAACAGGTGAGGGAATTGAATCCTATAACCCCAATCCAACACCAACCTAATTATTTTGTAAATTTCAAATTCACATATTAGGAGGGCATCACATGGCTAAATTTCATATTTGACGAACATGCCCTTTTTTAATTAAAAAATTCACATATCAGTGGGCCATCACATGGCTAAATTTCATATTTGATTAACATGACTTTTTTATTCTTCCAAATTTCAAATATATATTAGGGAGCATCACATTGCTAAAATTTATATTTCACTAACATATCTTTATTTTATTTTATTTGTATCAGATGCTTGGAAGAGGGTGCAGAAGAATTCTTTCTGAAACCAGTTCAACAGGCAGATGTGAACAAGCTGAAACCTCACTTGATGAAATCAAGAGCTAAGGAAGAGCAAGACCAGCCCTTCAATAACAAAAGGAAGGACATGAAGGAAATCCACTCCCCAAATAAAACCAGGATAAAATGTAGCAGTTAAAATTGGTTTCAAATTAAAATTTGATGAAACATAGGGTAGTGCCTATAACATTTTCCTCTTCTCTCTCACTGGCTTGGTAGTAAAAATTTAGGCTGTCAATAATCATGCAAAAGGGATAAAGGGTATAAGTCATTGATGTAAATAGCCTGAGAAAGAATTTCATTCAATTTTGGTCAACAAATAGCAATTCATTTTGACATTTTTTTTTTAATTTCCATTGTGTCCTTTATCAGTTTACCCTCAAGCAGACTCCCCAACTTTCTTCCTAGCTTAACTTTTATGGGTTTTTTTTTTTGTTTGTTTAATTAGAGTTCCTCCAGTATATGTTTAAAATTAAAGTCTAGTTTGGATTGGATAATTTTTATAATTAATTATAGATATAATCGACTGTTGTTATAATTCATTGTTCTAAATAAGTTGTGTTTGGATATGTTAGATAAAAATAATTTATTTGATTTTTTTTGGTAGAGAGATAATTTATTTGATTTGGATTGATTCCTTTTCTTTATTATAAAACTATGTAAAAAGGTATTAAATTATTTATAATAGTTGTTTTATATTTAAGTTAATCAATAGAGATAAAATAAGAAAACAAAAATCATGAAAAAAAAAATTAATCTAGCTATTAGGATCAGAATTCTAAATTTTTGTTTTACTTAAAAAATCTATTTCCCTTTTTTTTATTATAATCCAGTTTGCTAAACACATTGTAAATTGTAACAAGAAAAGAAAAAGAAAAAAAAGCATTGTAATGGTAAAAAAAAAAAACCTTTAAAATGCAGATCTTTTAGCAGTTCTATATTTTTTTTATTTTTTATTTTTTGTAATGAGTTCTTATTTTCTTTGGTTGGTGGTAACCGAAACAACTCAAACAAGGAACAATATCACCATTAAAAATGCTTTAATAATTTTTACAGTATTTTATTTTTACTGTATCATTCATACATCATTATCTTTTACATAATAAAATAAAATAAAATAAAAACACATATTCCGCAATATGTATTTACGTAATAAAATAAGAGATTTGTTGGTTACCACAAAACCGTAAAAAATATCGAACATTAGTGCAAAATAATAAATTCATGGAAGAAAAGAAGCATCACTTTACGATAATAAAAAAAAATCTAAATAATTTATCGTTTTAAAGAGAACAATCAAACAATGCTAATTTGAGATTATAGAGTAAATCAAAGTTTCCAAAATATGGAATGAAAAATATATCTTTAAAACAATGCTAATCGGGAGGAGATGGATGAGAAGTCAAGTGCAAATTAAATGCATATAATATAGGGAAGACTTCTATGAAATAGACATTGACTTAAATCACTAAGCTCTGTGATGACAACGCAAAGAGGCATTTTTTTATGGGGAGGTGAAAAGAGATCTTGAACATAATGTGAAGGATAGGTAAAAGTGATTTTGTATTATTTTGTTAGGGATATACTATATGGTAAGAAAATAATAAGCGACCAGTTATAAGTTATTAGCTAGCCAAAGATATAAATCATGTCAAGTACACTCTTAATTACAACTACAAGAATTAAATCCCACATAGAAAATTGCAATTAACAAAAAAAGGTTAGAGGGTAAACCAAATAGTTAAAAAAATATTAAGAGTGTGAAGTGAAAGTTAGACTCCAAGTGAAGTAAAAAAAAAAATGAATAAATGCTTATAGTGCGGTGATATATTACTACAATCAAAAGAGTTACAAAAGAAGTGAAGAAAATTTAGATTTTACAAACGTAACTTAAAAATAAGAGATTAGCAAATTTAACTTTGTAATTTCATTTTTTTTTCTTCTACATATGATAGATAATAGATAAAGTGAGAAATTGGGAGAATAATATTTTGTGTTCGAGGAATTTATAGTTTTTAAACTTTTTGGAGAAATTGATTGGTTTTCTTTTGAAGGAGAATTTCTTAAATATAAAAAAATGATGGTGTTATGTTGTTTTTAGAATATAACCAAATATTGATAGTGATATAAGAAGAAGAAAAAAACCTCGTGCTTCAATTTCTTGAAAAACAAATATCATCTTTTTTAATATTGTTTTACCATTTCAAATAAAAATGACGGAACTTTGTGTACCAAAAAAAAAAAAATAGAAGGGAGGTGATCGATGGGTAAGTAAAGAAATTTCTTTATTGAAACATGATGATAAAAAGAAAGTGGCATCGTTGAACCTCAAAAAAAAAAAAAAAAAAAAAAGGTGGCATGCTTGACTTTATTTTAAATGTTAAGTAATGAGTAGTAGAAGGACGTGGTTCAATCGAAGCAGGAGAGTGAGAGTCACAGCTAAATAAAAACGTTAAAACAAGTCATTTTATTTGGTTTATGACTTATTTAACTAATTTGTAAAGAAACTTACCTAACTAGCTAATAGCATTTTTCTGCATACTATTTGAACTTAAATCTTATTATAACTTTTTCATTTTTATTTTTAATATTTTAATAAAATTCTTCATTTACTGTTCCCTTTAATAAACTATGATTATCTAAAAATATATTTCTATCCAAAAAATAAAAATAGAAACAAATCATATTATTATCTATTTTTTTATAATTTTATGTTTATTAACTAATTCAACAACTAATTAAATGTTTCTAATTCAATAACCTGACGTAGCTTTAGTTAAAAACTAGTTTTCTATCTTTCAATAACATAAATTAGTTTATCAATTATTTTTACTAAACATGAACTTATGTAGAATACCAAATAATCAAACAATCATTCAAAAACTAAAGACCTAGAAAATGATGATAAGATGCAATGGAAGTGGGATTTAATGGAGGTTTAGCCTTAATGTTATTTACTTTGAGAAAAGAAATTTAGGCTCTCTAACATCTTTTTCTTTTGGGGGATAAACCGGAAGTACTTCTCAACCATGAGTCAAAAATTAATATCTTAAAGTCTAAAATCCATTGAAGAAATTTGTATCTCTGAACAAATATTTTTTTTCATATACTCAGATCTTAAAATCAAATCCATGACATCTTGCTTAAAAAACAAGGTTATTTCTAAACACCATATCATGATAGTCTCTAACATCTTCCTTTATTGATAATATTTCATTTATTGAAATTATGCTAATTTTGCTTAAGCTGCCGTTATGTATCCCCCAAGGCGTCCCTCTAATCTGAGGTGGCCATTACTTGAGGTAATTTCTAACATAAAACATAAAACATAAAACATAAAACATAAAATAAAACTAGGAATCATTTTTGTTTTTATGAACGATATTCATAATAAGCATATTAAGACAAAAAAACTTGCACAGTTGTAATCATTGAATCTAAAAAGCAACAATATTCAAAAGAAACTTTTCAAAATAGTGTTTACTGTTGACAATTATATCACGCTTTTGTTACATCACAATCAAATAGATGATGCAAGTATGCAACACCGTGAGATACATTGAACTTGGGCACAAATGGCATACTGTTGATGCAAACTCTTTCAAGTTGAAATTCCAAAAAGCACTGTCTTGATTTGGAACGTGTGTTTGCCTCACCTCTGAAGTCCATATCGTACTGGATGCTGCTTGATATTGAACAATCAACCACGTTCCACAGCATTTTAGGATGCGAAAATTGTATGATGCTCAAGCCAATGTAACCTTCACAACTCGTTGAAATTCCTGCTGGTAAACCTGACAAAAATGTCTAATCTATAAATATTGTCCACATATTGAAACAATGTCTATGTGCATTGAAACCAAAGTGCTTGATGTTTGCCACAATCACATTCAAACAAACATCTCATTAGCTTCATTTGTCGTTGTCAATACAGCATGTGATGTTGCAAGATCACAGACAAAGTGGGAGTGTGCTATTCTGTTGTTATCTTGTATTGCCTCATTAACTCTTCCCTGTTTGCATGTAATTTTCAATTGTTTTTCCCCACCAGTAACAAATAGAGAAGCCAACCTATAACAAATGGACTGAACCAACAACAACAAAGCCATTTCCTACTGGGTGAAGTCAGCTACATGGATTACTCGATGTCATTAGACATGGTTAAAAACCAAAGTTTCAAAAATATTAATAAGTCTGAGATCTCCCTTAATGATTTCCTCCGATGTCCTTTTTGGTTTCCCTCGTCTCCTTGTCCCTTTAAAGCCCAACATTCACTACCATATAGCATAGCTGAATAAATGGACTAGACCAAAGCAACAATATGAATTGAAAACATGAAGAAAGGTTCCTAGTAAGTCATTCGTCCATTTCTTATTCATTCCCTAGTTTTATGCTACCAGCTTTAGTCCAAACACTTGAGGAGATATGTTTTAATGTACATATCGAGAAATTACATAAGCGGGCCCAACACTATGTTTTAACCCACAACCTTTGTATAAATCTTTTCTGAATATTAAACAGCAAGGACCTTTCCTAAGTACTACAGTCTCTCTTTGTAAATTGTAACATATCTACCAAGTGTTAACACTCTTCACTAGACTAAGCCACATCTTGACCACTATGTTAGTGTTTTACCAGTTGTCACTTGGATCAGGCCATGTACCAAGCTTACTTTTTCCAAGAGCCAATTCATGTGTTACTTACTGCTCCGCAGTCATCACTGGGCTGGGTGACCTGCTTGTACTACTGCTCATTAACCACCATTTCTCGAATAATTGTCCAATCAATTCAAATCATCAACTCTGATAGCACTTGTTAGACCATTAGGAGTCCAAAAGACGATCATCAGTCCTTCCACTTTATATGGTACTAACTAATGGCATCCTCACATTCTCCCCTTGCCTGAATTCCCAGCACACAAAGGGAAAGTGATTCCTTCTTGAAAAGACTCTTATGTAAATCCAAAGTCCATGCTAAAGTTTTCCTGTATGATAGAGACTTAATACTAATGAACTATTGTAGATTACTAGATTTTGTGTCATAAAAAATTATCTTGATGTGTGTGCCGAGTGGCTCTCCGACTAAGAAATAACTGCACATTTATGTTTATGACACAATTAATCCACTTACAGATGGAGTAGGATTTCTAACATGTTAGGCGAATCTTGGGAGTGCCCTTAAACGTGGACCAATTTCTTTCATGAATTTATTTAGCCGTGATCTAGGATGGCAAATTTTGATAGCAGCATCATATCTATGAAAATTTTGGTTTGTTTGTTTGGAGTGGAACACTCAGACTTTAAAGAGGAAATATCTAAACTTATCTTTCACTAGATATGTAGAGAGATTGACAAGCTACTCTAATTTCCGTGTCTTCTTTGTACCCTTTCTCTCTCCCTCCCCCCATCCCAACAATAAAAAACAGAGAAGGAAACTATCAATATTGTAGTTCATAAGATAAGCATTAAGTATAGAAATTATTGACACAACATGCATTATCATAGTAAGAAAAAATTGAAGTCCCATAATTATCCAAACCAAAAGGAAAATACCTGCTTGATCATGACGACTTAGCTGCATAGAAGATGCGTTTTCATCCCAATATGCTGAAAATGCAGGGAGGGAGAACACAGTGAAGTTCTTCTATGATATAACCTTTTTAGAAGAAAAACTGCAGTGATTGTTCACAGTCACATACTGTAAAGAGTCATAACTTTTATAAACAAAATGATGCATAAATAGGTTTTAAAACAAGATGATTTATGATACTTAACATGTAAGGTTTGTAAAAGGTCCCTATCATATATTTTCCCAAATCTCGATGATTTTCCAAATTCTAATGGAAAGTGAAAACATGAAGGAAGACACTGATAACCAGAAGCAATGCATTGGCCCTTGCAAACAAGTCTAGAAAGAATATTCAAGATGTGAGGGTTCTTTCATAAGCATTATTATCATCATATCAGCTTCTGCTGTATTTTATACATTGTATTTCTTGACATCAGACCCCTATCGACCACATGATTCCAGAAGAACTGTGACACTTTGTTTTCATGAGCATCAGAAGTGCTAAAGCATCTATAAAGTTTGACTGTGATCATCAACCTTCTCCTAGCCATCTCTTCTAGCATACTTGAGGCAGCACGTACATTCCCCGCTTTCCAATAAGCATATGCAAGACTGGTGTAGATAACACTTTCACCTGATATACCCTTTCCTTCCATATGATTGAATAACCTTTCAGCACATTCAACCCTTTCTACCTTGCATGACCTTCTTATCAATGCCCTGTATACTGAAACATCAAGACAAAGACCTCTACTCAGAAACTCATCTGGAAGTGCTAAAACTGAATCCATATTGTCTTTCTTATTGTAGCCATCTACAATCCATGAGTATGTGCAATAACTGGGGGTAAATCCAGCATCAAGCATGCTGAACATTAACTCCTTTGCCCTTTCTAGTTCATTCGTCTTGCAGAACCCATGAATCAGTGCCTTATATGTAAATGGATCAGGTTTTAGACCAGCTTCTAACAGCTTGTTCTTAAATTTCAAAGCTGATTTCAAATCTCCAATCTTGCAGTAAGCATTAATTAGTGTGTTGCATGTGATATTGTCAGCTTGAATTTTCCGTTCACTCATCTCATTCAAGAGTTTGTTTGCATCCCTTATCCTGCCATCTTGGCACAGCTTGCGCAAAATTGAATTAAAAGTAACAACTCCAGGGTACAATCCCTTAGCCTCCATCATTTCACGCATTTTCAAAGCTTCTTCCAGTTCATTTGTTTTACAATAACCATCAATCAATGTAGTATATGTCACATGATTGGGAGTTGCATTTTTTATTTCACTAAACATCCTCATAGCTTCTCTCATCCTGCCTTCTTTGCAAAATCGATAAATAAGAGAGTTATAACTAACAATATCAAGGTTTATCCCCTCTCTTTCCATTCTGTTCTGGATGGATAAAGCCTCATAATGCATACCTTTCTTGCAATATAACGATATCAAAGTATTGTATGTGAAGATATCAGGAAGCAAACCCTTTACATCCATCTCATTTAATAACTGTTCTGCCCTTTCCACATCTCCTGCTTTTGAACAAGCATGGAATAAACAATTGTAAATGTATGTATTGGGAACAACCCCAACTTGAACCATTTTCTTGTAAATTTTCCACACCATGTGAGTAACCCCATCCTTCAACAAGGAATTCAAAAGAACAGTACAAGCATGCAAATGAGGTTTGACTTCATGCAACCTCATCTGCTCAAAAACTTGAATTGCATCCTGTGTCATCTTTGACTTGGCATAATGTATGACAAGCCAGCTCAGCACTTGAGAATTAACTTCCTGGTTGTCATGAGTCCTCACCAAAGTGGTCAAAACTGAAGGGGATGAAAGAAAATCCTTGTGAGCAATTTTTTCAAGCATGTGTTGTGCAGTTTTGAAATGCTTATGTTCGGTAAGGATGTGAATCATGGCCCATGAACATTGCAAGGAATGGCTATAATGTGGGATGGAGTCAAGCCATTTGAAGAATGGGAAGGAATAAGAGAGCCCATAACCATAGAGTGAGAGCTGCAATAGTACCTGGTGAATGGTAGAGGAAGTGAGAGCAGAAACATTCTTCACCTTTGACAGATCGCCCCAGTGACCCTTGACCACAAATGCACACAGACTATCAACAAATTGGTTATGATTCCCAATCAAAACCATGTCTATGAATAATATGATCAATAAGGCCCATCATTTTCATTTCACAACCATCCTTTGGTGCTACGTTTTGCTTTCTTCAATTTGTTTTTCTTGCTCATGTGTTGCTTTCTCACATTCCTTGATAACCCTGAAGAAGTGGAATGTCTCATTAAAATATTACCCAATAAGAAAGAATTAAATTAGCCTATGTTTATAATATTCTAATGAACTCTGAAATTAGTAAAAAAAAATTATGTCCTAGTTGATGGTCGTTTGGATTCTGTTAATTCATTTTTACTATTTGTAAACATAGCTTTTAAATCGTTATCTTTCAAACAAAAATGAAAAATCATGCCTGAAAATGAACTAAGATGAACAACTCATAGCTATTTAGCTTATTTTGATACAGCTTGGTGTTAACTTTCCAAAAGCATCAGCCCAAAAATATGGTAATCTTAGATACTTTCTCAGTTGCCAACCAAATGACACTGACATAACAACAACTATAACAACAAAAGCCTTAATCCACTAGGTGAAGTCAGCTACATAAATCATATGACATTATTCAGCTCAGTTAAGGAACAAATGACACTGTCACACAGCAAAATAAAACATAGTCATGGTTATACACATGTAAAATATGGTAAGAATAATGCAATGCCCGGCTATATATGTCTAGTGATAGTTGTACTATAACTGCACATGATTCCATTTTATTTGAATTTAAAAATAGAAGGCCATCAAACTTGGGATGAACCACATTTGCAGTTTTGTAAGAGTAATTAATTAGTATTAAGCATTAGCATACAAAAAAAGCAAGATATTGATTTATGTGCTTCCGATAGGTCACATCTGGAAAGTCTTCCCAGTCCAAATATGATAATACTTTTATCTCAAGTCGATGGTAATGGAAGTCCAAAGTATGTCTAATAGGGATATAGTTGCATACTTGCATAAGCTTTTTCCTTAATCAACGATGTGGATAACAGCCCCTGAAATTGCATGGTGTAGTTCACTCACATGGAAAAGAGAATGCGTGGGAGTGGGAATGAAAAGCTAATAATTATGCATGGAAGGGTAGTAATAGAAGTATACGCATACTATACCACGCATCAAACATACGTCATCTCATTTATCTCTCAGAACGTTCATCAAACACCAGGTATGCATCTTATTCAACATTTAAATCTCAACACAAAGGAATCAACAGTAGCCTAAGAATTCTTGCATTGCATTCATTACATCAATCAGCTACTATCACTAGCCAAGCAAACAACGAAACTGAGAAATTTGAAGATAACCTGTGTTTAGTGAACGATTCAAAGCAGAGAGATAATTTGAATTGAAGAACGGGTAGATAAATAATGACACACTGGAATTCAGAACGACAGAAACTAAATTTTTTGCAGACTCTTGACGATAGCGTCTGTTGTTAAGGTAAAACCCAGGTAATGGTAATGGCCGTTTGATGTAGCTTTTGTCGTAAAAGTTATCAGTCTAGATTGTTATTGTTTTTCATCTGTTTATTTTAGTTTCTTTTTTTAATAATTAGCAATTAAAAATTAAAAACTATTTATCAAGAATATATAGTATGAGTGCCAATACATTTGATTCTCTAAAGTCTTGCGGATTCGAATGAACTTGTGAATCGAAAAACGTGGGATGACCCGTCAAAGTTTTTTTTTAACAAATATTAGTTATTGACAAAGCATTTGGATATTTAGTATCAACAACAAAAAAAAAAGTTAAAATTAATTTTAATAAATTTCTAAATTAAAATGAGAAATTATTTTAATTTTTTTTTTATAAAATCTACTACTTTTATGAAATAAAGTAATTTTTAAGATTTTAAATAAATATAAATTAACTTTTTAATTTTTGATTTTTTTTCTTTAACATTCTGATTCATCTTAAAAAAAATCATGATTAATCTAAAATTTGATTAAAAAATAAATAAAATCTGATCAAAAATTATTTCTTGTATTAAACACTTAGATAATATTCAAAAGATTAAATCTTAAAAATAAATTATTAAATTATTTCACATCGAAATTACTATTTTTTAATACATTACAAAATCTAAAAAAATACATAACAAAATAATCTATGCTAATCTTTCAACTTTGATTTTGAAAAACAAGAGATTTAAATAACTTGTCTCACCAACAAAAAAAATACATAACAAAATAATCTATACTAATATTTTAACTTTAATAATTATCTGACCTATTTTTATTAAATCTTAATTGTCACATATCTTAATTTTATTAAACTGACATAATTATGTATATGAAATTAATATCTAATAAATATGGATGACGTTCAATATCCAATAAAAATGTGACACATATTAGGGTTAAAGTAATGGTAAATATTTAAATTTATAAATTAAATTATAAAGGAAAAAAATCTAACACAAATAAAGGAAATAAATTTGCAATTTTACCTAAAAACTAAAAGCAGTAATAAAGCCGAATGAGCTGATAATTTCTGGTGGTGGTGTAGTATGTATGAGTTTGAGGAAGAAGAATGAGAAGAAAGAGCAGGGGCAAACGTAGGCGTGCGGCATCTGCAACAACTCTGAGTCCTTCTTCCCTCTCCGCCATTCCCATTCTTTGGGTATCTCTCCCTCTTCTCTTCTTTCCATTTCTTTCTTCCTTTTTTTCGTTACCTTAACCGATTCAATTTTGTGAAAGGATGCGTATGATACCATCTGCATTCACTGCAATAACAAAGGCGAGGAGGCCAAGGAGGATGGACTTTTGATTTGCAGCGGAAGGGGCTGCCCCGTCGCTGTCCATGCCACCTGCCTCGCCACCGGACCTAAATTTGACGGTTCCGGTAACTTCTGCTGCCCCTACTGCTGGTACAAGCGCGCCGTTGACACGTGTCGACGCCTCAGGGAGAAGGCCCTGGAAGCCAAGGGAGACTTGTCACGCTTTCTGGACAATCACGACCACGCACGTGCGGCTGCACATGTGGATCTGGTTGTTCAGGATAGTGAAGAACTCATGGAGGAAACAGGAACACAAGCACAGTCTAAAGATAATAAAGATGAGGAGGGAGAGGCACGTGTGAATCAGGTTCATGATAGGGAAGAAACTGAGACAGAACCAGAAGGGAATAAAGAAAAGGAGGGAAAGGTTCGGGATAATGAAGAACTCGTGGAAGAAAGAGAAAGAAAAACAGTGACAGAAGCACAATCTCAAGAGAATAAAGCTGAGGAGGATAAGTTTCAAGATGATAGTGAAGAACTCGTGGTGGAAACAGAAACAGAAACAGAAGTTCAGTGTGAAGAGAATAAAGAGGAGGGTAAGGTTCGGGATAGTGAAGAACATGTGGAGGAAATGGAAACAGAAACAGGAGCAGAAGCGCAACCTGAAGAGAAGAAAGATGAGGGTAAGGTTCGGGACAGTGAAAAACTCGTGGAGGAAACGCAAACGGAAACAGAAGGACAATCTGAAGAGAAGAAAGATGAGGAGGGAAAGGTGGCTGTGATGAGTAGTTCTGTGAGTGAGACCTATGATTCGGATTCTGTGGCTGTATCGATGAAGAAAAGGAAGGATAAGAAGAAGAAGGTTACTTCCGCAAGGAAATCTTTGTCGTTACAACAAGAGCATAAGAATAAGCATTATAAGACTAGAGGGAAAGTTGCCAACGAGGAGGAAGTTACCAGCTTCAAAACTACGAGTTTGGGGCAGCAACCACAGAGGTGAGGTTTCCCGTGATAGTGAGTGAGTCATTTGTTGAAATCGAATCATCTGTCTAGTTGCCAGCTGGCTGTGATTACGAAAATTGTGGGCAATTGCAGCCGATGGCTGTGATGAGGATTTTGGTCTCCAAAACCACAATCAAGATTTTAAATAACGGTCCACGACCATGATTTTGTCCACAATGTCAAGGGTTTTTGGGGTGTTTGCGACCGTAACATGACCTCAACTGTGGCTGCATTTGATGTGGCGAAACTGCAACCCAGACTGAAATTTTAAAACCTTGACCGCAATGTTGTAGCTGCAATTGCGGTTTTGAAACTCTGGTACTATTGAGGTTTAAATTGCAGTAGTGGTTCTGTGTTACAGTTACTGTCATTGGCTACTATGGCCAATACAGTCCTCATCTGCAGCAGTTTAAAACCTTGGATGCATAATTGAATGAGTGTTTTATTTTGATTCATTGAAATTTAATTTTTTTCATGTGAGAAGGAGACTTGTTTTCTCCGAAGCTAATTAAAGGGGTCAATTCAATCTTATAGTGTATTGTTTCTCAATTGCAGAATGAAGCAGAGTTCACTGGCTGCAAAGCGTAAGAGATTACTTTGGACAGCAGAAGAAGAAAAAGTTCTCAAGGTATAAGTTTCATAAAATATCATATTTTCCTAGAACATACTGAATTATTTATATCAAGCTCTAACAATGTCAAATGGGTTAAAACTTCAAACAAAAGTTTTGATTTCAAATACATAATCATAGTTGAAAAACATATAATGTACCTTTGTTTAAGTATATGGGTCTGAATTTGTGAGAAGTAGACATCTCTGCATTCCATGATTAAACCAAGAACATTATATCGTAGGCAGTGGGGTTGCGACTGAAAGGAGAACCCTAATTTGCATATCTACCCAACAATCTTGAAGAATGGTTTTACTTTGGCTGTTCATCAATGTAATAAAAAGAGGGGTGATCTAAGCCATCTAAAGAATTTGAATTTTCTTGGGTAAAATAATGGTACAAAATAGGTGAATTGAAAGTCCATTTGATGTTTTGGAAGGTACAGGAGAAATGAACAAAAAGATAGGGGATATTAGTGTCTTGTTGCTTGCTGTGCGTGTACTGTGAACATTGCCTGTGAAGTTAAGGTATGTGATTTGATAGGTGTAGCTAAAATTCAACCAGGGCTATGGTGGGAGTGGGATGGAAGTTTTAATTATATCTGCACAAGAAAACAGACCAGAGTAGCATAGAAAAGTTAAAGATATAAATGAAGATGAAGATGAGAGAAGAAGAAAGATAAGACCAAGGGTTTGGTTGCACGATTGGCATCACAAAACCTAAGAGACAGCAATATGCTCCTATAATTCACAAATCTGATCATTCTAACTTGGAAATTCAAAAATTACTAAAATACTTCTATGATTAAATGTGATATTAACTTAATAAATAGTCCTTGAATTCCATGCTCTAAATAATTGTGATTTAATTATGTCTTCATAACATTACAACCAACCCAGGTATCATTGCTAAACACTTATATGTAGACTAGAATGTTGAGGTAACTTCCATGCTTCTTTTTGTGGTTGTGTTTCCAGCATTTTGGTGCAACGTTCATCATAAGATGCTGTTGGGTTATGACTATCTTTTGCATTAAATCCAATTTAACATCTCTACTTCCTGATTGATATGAATGGCATATGGGTTTTGTTATGGACAGAACAATGAAAAATCTATTATTTTATTATTTTCTTTTTATAATGTCCTGTGTATTTATGATTTGTTTGGAGTTTGGACAGTTTCCAACATCCTGGTAAACATTTTATGTTCTCATAAGTTATTATGGACTTTAAAGTTGTAAAACATATATAATCAATTAAGGAGCTTTTTCCGTTGGACGAGGTGTATTATACAATATTCATCTAAGATATTATAGCCGCACAAGGCTTTTATTTCTCAATTATAGCTTTGGTTCTCACATTTCAGGAAGGAGTATCAAAGTTCTCCACAGAAAATCAGAATATCCCTTGGAGGAAAATTTTGGAATTTGGCTGTCGTGTATTTGATGAGACTCGTACTCCTGTTGATCTCAAGGATAAATGGAAGAACATTATCTCCAAGAAAAGTAGAAGTACTGATTGTAGTTATACTTTTGATTTATAAGAAGTGATATTTAGGTAATTATTTTATTATTTGTTGTTCTATCTTTTATGCTCTTTCAATTTTGGGGTTTTAGCTGGCAAGTACATGTATAAACTATATGAAAGAATTCTTAAAGATGGAATTCGTAAACCATCCTTTGTTACATTGTAGAGGAGGTCTATGCTTATGGCTTCTCTTTAGTGTTCACCTCATGTTGTTCTTTAAGTGTTATACTCAAAATATTTAAGAGTGACTAATCCAAGTGGCTGAAGATGTGAGTTGGGCTGAGAAACTATTGAATCATACATGGAAGTGTTCTCAAGATTAAGGTCTGGGGTTGAGGATTATGTACTGAACCTTTTGAATAACAAAATAGAATATCATGTAAGGAGAGGATATGCAAGCTTTGGGAACAAACAGAAGTTAAAAAGAAGGAAATTGCTCATTTACAATATGAACTAGAGGTCAAACACAGCCTTTGCCATGACCAGGGCTTGGGTAGAAGATGGGGCCAAGAGCCTTAGAGGAGACTAGAGATTGTTGTGGGGAGGCACAACATCAGAGTGGTAACTGATAGGAGTTCCTTACAGGAGTTGTCATGGTCAAATTCTCTGTTGGTTATTAATTATTTTATTTCTATGAATACGGGTTCCAGGAATGGGCAACATATCATTTCATTTCTGAGTGTTTGAATATTTTCATCTTAGAAAAAGGTGAGATGTATTGCAATGGTGAATAGGTTCAATGCTTGCTTTCAATTATGGATATAAAAACTTCGTACCCCATTGCTTTCAATTATGGATATATTTTTAAAAAAAAATGAATGTATGATAAAGTGATAATGTAATAATAAAAATAAGTATATTCATCTTTTGTGTGTTTTAAGTACTGGGTTGAGCTTGGTTGATAGGAGTTTGGTGATTTCCTTTTACTACAAATATTTTCACAACCATATATAAATATTTTTATTCATTTGTTTTGTGTAATGCTCTGAATTTTGTTTCTCGATTTTTTTTAATATATTTTCCTTGTATGAAATTTTAATTTCTTATGTGTGTGTATAGTTTTTTCTAATTTATATTGACTTAACATTGGGCTGGCTGCTCATTGCAATCTTCATACTCACATAACAGTATACCCCTGATGAGAAAGGAAACAAGGTCTATCTTGCCTACGAAGACAATTCTGCTGGTGGTTTTTACAATAGTACTTGATCTAACTACTGTTACTCTCATATCTTGAAGAAACACTTATCATTAGTCTTTCATTTAAGATACACAGCGTTACAAAATCAGTGTTGAAATAACAGAAAAACCTGCACCAAGAGCTCCACCCTCGTATAACCATGGTTATTTCATTATTTTTCTTTTTCGCTTTGATGCTGTCTGTGTTTATTTTGCCATTGAAAATGAATGCTCTTGAAATATTTACTTGTAAAGCAGCATTAGTATGTAAATTTCTGTGTATTCTAGATTCTGATTTCATCTATTAATGAAGTCATAGTTGTAATGGTGATAGGCAACACCCCCTTACACCACGTTTGTTGACTTTGATGTCTATTTCGTCCAAGAGGTCCTCTGCTTCAAACACAGCATCTTTGACATCATCTAGCCAAGCTTTCAGATATCGATTTCTGATTTTGTTCTGCTTCATCAACCACAGCATTGGTGGACACTTGCTTGATGTTCAACATCTGCAGCAGCGTCTCGTAGTTTTCTTCCTCGAAAAAAGTCCAGAACAAGATTTTGTGCATATTTTTAGACAATTTTGTGGATGGTGTGCATATATTATGTGTTGACACATTTATTTGTTATTTAAAGGCTTCAAAAATGTTGGAATAATGCTTTTTTTATTATATGTTGATTATAAAGTTTTTTTATGAACATTATTACAATTCAGCTTTTAAATTAAGATAACAAGCTAGAATTGATCTTGTAATAGAGGAGTTTGAGTAATCTGTATGAAGTTTTAGATTCTAAATTTAATGTCATCTTTGTATAAAAAAAATCAAATTAAGATAAAATTGCATTTTTTATTAACATGCACTTTTAATCTCTATTTTAGTTTATGCGTTATTTTGGTTGTTCAAATTAAGTTTTTACAATTTTAATTGCCAGCATTTAATTATTTTAATTTTTCAAATTAAGTTCCTCAATAAAAACGTCATCCAATAATAGAAATGTGATAAAGATGTGATGTATCATTAATTTATATAGATTAGTACAGAAAAACTTATATGAAACATTTTCTGCTGTGTTTTTATTATTTATTCTATTAAATTTTAGTGAGAAAATTTAAATAATTAAACTATAAAGACTAAATGTTTAAACCATGAAAATTAAGCGGACACATAAAGCCTACATTTTTCTTATTACGAAAATTTTAGGCCAGTTCTTGACAACTAGGCACGTTATCGCCCCAAAACCAAACATGATCAATGCATGTTTCTTAACTTTTTTATGCTGGAGGACTAACACTTCTAATCAAAACATTATTATTCTATTAAAAAAAATTAAATTGCCATGTTTATTTTTTCTCAAATTTTAAATGGTTAACTTTACTACTTTTTTCTAAAACGAAAATGGGTTACTAGTATAACTTAAACACAAATCTACATTTTTAATGCCCAAGTTGCCATGAAGATCAATCTCTCGTTCCAAGCTTAACGAGCTATATTCATTTACTAAAATTAGCAACAACAAAAAAATACCTTTATGGGAAACAGAATCCAATCGTAACCCTTCTTCTTCCAACCTTTTCTTAATTTAAGAGTTCCCAGGTAAAAATACTTTTCTACAGGTAAATGTATCTCAACCTTTTTTCAATATCATATTGTTTCTTTCATGATCAAAGCTCTAGCTAGTATGAAAGACGAAGGTAAAATAACTTACACATGCTATCCATTCTGAAATAAGAGAAATGTGACATTATTTCTAATACTCTCTCTAAGAGAAAATATGTTTAAAAGAATATACTGAAAGTGTGTTGTTAATATTTTTTTTTTTAAAAATAGTTCCCAAGAAAGTGATAATCTGACAATAGAAAACACCTATTTTCTGCTTAGATTCAAAGCTCCAGCTAGTATCACAATTTAGATAGAGAAAAAAAAAACAAAAAACAAAACAAAACAAGAACAATATGGGAAATTCAAAGAGAGATCCTATATTTGCACTTATCTTATGAAGATGATAGCCTGGGTTTTCACACATTTCAAGGTCAAATTCTTTTCCATTGTTTTTCTTATTTTCACATTAGAGTAAGTTCAATGGTTTCGGGACTGTGAAAAATTCTTTTTTGACCTTAAAAAATACATGCAAATCCAGAGATTTTATAAACATAACAGGATAATTTGAAAACTTGTCTTCCTTTCTTATCACAGGAGAAACTGATAGCTCAGTGTTTTCATTGGAATTTAAAGCATTATTACATCACCAAAATATCGATGATAGTGTTTAATTCTAAGGTTGGAATCAGTAGGAGACCATCTCCAATGCTCCTTCATTACCCTTATTTCATAAAGCTACAAATGCAAGGTATTTTATCTACAGTATACATCAACATGGTTCATAAGAGAGTTGAGACTAAAGTCAAATTGCTATTTGATTGAATGAGTAAAAGTTATTACATCAAGTCTACATGAAGCCATTTATAGGCATCATCCAATTAGTAACTAACTATCAACAACAAATAACTAATATCCTACAAACTATATCTCTAACTGGACCCTATAAATCTAACTGAACCCTACAATTTGGTGAAGTCAATAGCTTGAGCCTTTGAAACAGAAGCCACAAGCTGTTGGCAATTGTAAATAACTAGTATTTTAAACATGGAAGTTGCTCTGGCAAGTGCTTTTTTAGCTTAGGATAATTCTGTATAGAAGCTGTCTTATTAAACAAAAGAAAACAACACCCTTCACATTTTTATATTCCCACTCTTTCAATTATAGAATTCCAATGATACAAATGAAAAAGTAGAACATAAAACACGGCAATCAATACCCACAGTCCCATGGAGAACAAGTCATACACATCAACGTGAGAGACAAGAACCAAAATTCATATTTCTAGCAATGTTCTTCATGTAATTGCTCTAGTTGACTCGCTTTATTTGACTGCATGGTTGAAGCAACTCTCTTACTGCATGTAGTGAAGAGAACTTTGCTTCCTCGAGTCTCGTAATTAAGAGGAGTTTGCAAAACTTCCCATTTGATGGCATTAGAGAGTGACTCCAGTTGTGGACAACTAAGAGAAGGAAGGAGGAGGGTGTGCATACAATTAGGCCTGGTGCACACAGTCTTCCTTTTGGGAAATGATACAAATTTAGGACAGCTCCAAATAAACAAATTGTACACGTGTGGTTATGACTTATAAGCATGCTCCTGCCAAATCATTTCAACATTAAGATTAACTTTCATGTCAGGATACTCAGTCACATTCCAATAACCCGCCAAAGATAAGGCATGTAAGAACTTAAACTTGGGGGACAACCATATATCAATGAGCGTGACAAATGCCAAAATCCATATATACCAAAGGACCCATACTTAGTGATAGAAACATAAGTAATTTCCTGGCCTATATAAAACCTGAAACCTTTTAGAAACTCCATATCTATTTTTGTGTTTCTTCAACTTCCAACATGAAACAAAAGTCCCCACAAACATATTTTGCCAAATCATTGAGAAGGTATGACTAAACACATGCCTTTGACTGATTGGTTTTTAAAAACATACTGAGATAATTGATCTTCTAAATACTCTCAAGAGAGTATTGTATAAAATTTTCAGCCATCCACAGCAAGATTAAAAGCTCCTTTACAAACACAAATCTTTTGTGAATAAGGCACAGTAAGCAAAACATCTTTTGAGATGAGAAGAAAGGTGGTGATAACTTAAAGCAAGGACAATATTGCTATCCTCTCTCAAAAATTCTCAAATATTGATTTTCAATGCACTTTCTCATTCCAGTAGCAAATGATCTCTTCCTGCATGGACTAATGGAATGATAGGAGTTTTCAAGAGTTGTTTATCCTGCGGCTTCAACTACTGTTGTAACATAAGTTGATCTAGTAATTCCCTCAAGAATCACTCTTGTCACCCTTAAAACATCAAACTCATATAAAACTGACACAAACCTTGACATCAGATTCACCTTCCATCCTTGGTTCATTGTACAAATATCGGGCAAGTAAGATCTCACACATCCCATCCATACCCACCATTCAAAAATCCCAGTTATCAACCAAATAAAGATGATTTCTTTGTCATTGTCTCTAACACCTGAACCACTAGCTCCCTTCAAACCTAGTATACCTTTTTTTTGCTTGCAACAAGATATCGTAGGTTGTCAAGGACTAGATTCAATTTCCTTGCCAAATGGAACTTTCACATGAATTGAAGAAATCCCATACCTTGCTAGCACTGGTTTGAGATCTGGCATCCAGCTTGCATTTTGGAGACTGGAGAGTGAATCTCATGCAAGAGATCCATCACAGCATCGCACATGTGGGGTTTCTGATCTGCATCATGAGCCACAGCAGCATGATGGTTGAACCTCTTCTTCAGCAGTGCCTCATTGAGTTGAATTTTCTTCCTCCAAAGCTTCACACCTAGGAAAGAAAAAAGAAGCAAGTATCAAACTTTAGCAAGTGCAGCTTCTTAGTGACTCAGAAGAAAGACTTAAAAGAAAACCTAAATATGTGGGGAGAAAGGTTTAATTAAATCTCTATATTTCCGCAATTGGTACTTTTTCGGTCTCTTGAATTTTTATTTCTTATCCTTTATATTTTAATTTTTTTTATTTTTTGTCATTTATATTTTTATTTTAATTATGTAGTTTGAAAGTAATTTTTTTAATGTTTATTATTTATATTTTAATTCCTTTTTTCCTATAATTTAAAAATAGTTTTTTTAGTTTTTATATTTTATATTTTATATTTTAATTCTCAATGATAATTTATAATTATTTTGTAACTCATTATTTTTATATTTTTTTAAATAAAAATTAAAAAAATAATTAAAATATAAATTATAAGAACTAAAAAAATCATACAAACTAAAAAAAATTAAAATTAAAGATTAAAAAATTATATTTAAACTATTGAAACTAAAATAAAATTAAAATATAAATTATATAGAAAAAAATACTTTCAAATTATATAAATTAAATAGATATCGATCTTAAAATATATTTCAACCAAATAGATAAATTAACCCTATGAAAATAACTCAACTTAAAGGAGTAAAAGAGATGTAAAAGTGAAAAAAAAAATCAAATTAGGATAGAGTCTAAAAATATTAGATATACATCAATTTTAAAAAAAAAATTGTGTCAAATACGCGTAACATCATGAAAGTAACCAAACATTACTCATACCCTTATAATTGCATTCCCATCCCACCTTAAAAATATAAGAATAAGAAAATTGCAGCCATTGGATTGTATAAGTGTAGCGTGAACTGCGTGGAACCTGACTTTGACCCGCTGGGTAACCATTATCTCGGACACGCGAGTGGACTCAAAAGCCTGAAAAGATTCGCTCAATAGAAGAAAAAAACAAGAATGATTTTTATTTGGACTTTTTTTTCTTACCAAATTCTTATTTGGACTATGCATGTTATTTTGTTGCCAAAAAAATTATTAATAATTTTATAACACATTTTGAAATGTGTTTTTAGTATTAGCTAAAATTTATTAAAAATTAGAATATTTTGTAATTATAATTTCTTATTTAATTAATCTCATTCATAATTTTTTATAATTTTTAACCAATAATACAAACTATTATATAAATTGTTTTTAATACTTCTATTTGTAAGTTTAAAAAAATACTTCTATTTTTTAGAGATTTTATGAATTAATTATGTATAATCTTTTATAATGCTGGCTACATAAATTTTCTAGCTTCTATATCTGATACACTTGTTGAGTAGAACAGAAAGCCTTTGTATATTTGCGAGTTTCACCACTTACTAGAGGTTATTGCCACTCACTGAATGTGACCTAAAAGGTTCAATTGGAGTAATTAAAATTCCCCCAAACAATATGAAAACATTATTATTCTGGAAACAAATTTTGCCAAGGGTATTATACTAGTAAGAAATAAGGAATGAATTCAGAAAAGGTTTGCTGAATCAATTTAATTTATGCAAGCGATTTCTTTACATTTTAATTTATAAACCTAAAACCTTGTTACTATAAAATATTTGTATAGTTTTGTTTTTTTATAAAAATATTTGTATTTGTATAGTTTTTTAAGGAATATTTGTATAGTTTTTTGGCCAAGTAGCCTCAATAACTCGAGAGGGATGAATTAAGTTTAAAAAGATTTTCACTAACAAATTTTAATCCCCTTTTTAAATGATATATGATAGGCTCAGAATGTAGAAAAAGAAGAAATAATCAATTTAATAATGTTCTTTTAAATGCGCAAGATAAAATAAATTACAATAAAATAAATGAGATAAGGGAAGAGAGAATTACAAACTCGATTTATACTGATTCCAGTCACTTCT
Source organism: Glycine max (assembly GCF_000004515.6). Lineage (NCBI taxonomy): Eukaryota > Viridiplantae > Streptophyta > Magnoliopsida > Fabales > Fabaceae > Glycine > Glycine max. The sequence goes on from NC_038249.2 coordinate 30,598,193, forward strand.
CGTGCCTACGTCTAATCCTCAAGCAATCCACTTGAGATTTTCCACTATCACTTTATAGACTTTGAACACACACCTTGGGATCTCTCACCCTTATGTTCAAGATTTTCAAAAGCCTAGAGACAAACAGTTTCTTGATTACAACTGAGTTTATAAGATGAATAGAAAAATTTCTCTCCTTTAGAGTAGATGATACAAATTGAAGTTCCTGAAAGAATTTTCAATAGATTTACAAGTGTTTGGCCAATAGTTGTTTAGAGAGCATTTGGCAATTAAGTTCTCTTAAAAAAAATTCTCTCTTCGAAGTCAAACATATATATATAGGATCATTGTACCTTTTTAAAATAATTTGAAGAGATCTGTCTTTTCAAAATATTTTTCTGAAATTTTCTCATTGGTAATCGATTATAAGTTTATGATAATCGATGACACAGTTATATTTTGAAGGGTCATGACTTTTCAAAGTATTTTCCAAAGTGTCATTATTGGTAATCGACTATAGACACTTGATAATCAATTACAAGATTTAAATTTTAAATTTCAAAATCCTTTTTTAAAAGCTCTTTTGTAATCTGTTTCTGGTAATCCATCACAATACCTAATAATCGATTACCAACACCTTTGAATTGTTGAAAATAATTGTTGAGGCCAAAACTTATCAACTAGTGTGAGATTCTTTTAACAAAATAAACTAAGATCTTATCTTTTTTTATCTTGTTTGTTTGACCTTAAATTAGTCTTAAAACAATTTGTTTGCTTAACCTTTAGTATTTCTTCAAGCATACATACATTTACATAGTTATATTTAATAAAATTTGATTACTTTATCACATTGTTCTATTTATTAATATAATCTATGAATAAGAATAATTATATTGATTATCACCGTGCTTTGTACAGGTAACAAAATAAAACATAATACTAATAAGTTGTTTAAGTATAGTTTGTTTGGTCAATAGGTGCTTTTTCCAATTAAATATAATAATATTCCCTTTCTTTAGCCCCTTTTTAAAAATATTTCTTTTACTATTTTGATGTAATTGTGTAAATTATTTTTAAAAAATTCTACTTTTTGAAGAAACAAATCTTATTTGCTTCTTAAACAAAACATTTTTTTCTTAAATCACCTTTTTGTAAGTTTAAACAAGTTGGCCATATCAAAACTCTGAACCTTATCAAAGAAAACTTAATTTAGATTAAGCAGGAAAATATGAAATAAGAAAATTAGAAAAATTGATAGGGAATTGAAAAAAAAAAACTAACTAATAATTTGAGAATTTAAAATAAATTTAAAATGCCGTTAATATAACATATAATAGTCAAACAAATGTGTAGAATGTAAATTACGTCTAGCCAACCTATCTGTAAACCTTAACTAAAATATGAAATCATTCACAACAAAAGGGGGAAAGTACAAAATTGAAATGAAGAAAAGAGAAACAATTTCTTTAGGTTGAACTTCAAGCAGCAGATCAATACATGAATTTCAGAAAGAGACCGAAATCAAAAGAGATAAAATTACAGCTATTAAGGAAGAAAGCAATTTCCTATTCTATGGTTGTGCGTTTGGAGGCATCCCAGATTGATTACCAGACTGCAAAAAACAAAAACATAAGAATTAATTTCCATTCAGAATTGGACAGTCCACTTCCCAAAACAAATTAATTAATCCTCAAGACATAAGACTAGCTCCTCCCACATATTCAGACCCTTTTTGATCCAATGATCAAGTGAAATTTTCAAGTAATTGACTATCAAAGATATTGCATAAGATCATCAAGGCTAACAGTCTTGGTCGACAGGCATTTTTTGGCACTTGATTATGTATAAATATTTATTACTCAATGGACCAGAGAGAAATGAAAAGAAATGGATTTCTCAATGACAGATCTTGAATAAATTCTATTATCAAGTGGACAAGGGGAGTAGAAAATAAATGCATATACTTATGCACTCTACTCAGCTATGCATCAAACAACATCTCTTATTAGTGAAATAAATGAAACGAGAAAGTAAGAAATGGTTCCAAAGGTGTTTGGGGAGAGGGAAGTCATTATTGTTGCGATGCAAACATAGAAATAATTTATACTTTGACATGTGCACTGCTTAATAGCTATCAAAACACAACTCAAGTAACCACATAATTTATGATAAAGGAAAAAGATAAGAAAACAAAAGAAGTTTCAATTTTTAAGTGGTTCATGAAGCAGAAGCATATTATCCCACCTGGTAAGGATTATACCCTTGCATCAGAGGCATTTGGCCACCCTGAGGTCTGTTAAATGAAGCACCTTGAGGATAATTAGCATTTGATGGCCCTTGCATATTAGGCAAGTTTCCTGGAAAACCACCAAGAGGTGGCCCTCCACTTGTAGGCAAGGATCCTGAATGCATTTGATTCATGCCTACATAAGGACCTTGTGGCATTGGAGAACCCATCTGATTCATCGCCCCTTGCATCCCCTGAAGGAAAAAAATTCAAAATGGTTCTGTTAAATGTACATCAAACTTTATTATAGAATCCACCCTAATCTATTAGATTAGAGTACAATTACTGAAATGGTTTGATTTCTTATTGTAGTAGTCTTCCTCAAAGAATGATGTGTACCAGCTAGCATCCATAAATATTATTCTCCACTGATTAAATCATTTAATCATATTTCCTTATAACACAAAAGCCCTCCAAATAACTAGAAATTCTTAACTCGTTACAGAGTGGACTAAATGTGACAAAATATAATTATTCCAGTGCACACACAGAACATGAGACACCAAGTGCAGAAAGATGGCTTCTGTGTCCTAATTGTGCAAAGAGAATGCATCTCTTCTATTAGAGTATGATAAAAAAAATTCTATTTTTATTTTACAGAAAAGCTAGTGGTAATATCATAAGCTCAAATTAATGGGCTAAGGCAGGCAGGAAAACATAAGGCCCTAATTTGGTTAAGAAAACATTTTCTATGCCATATTGCTTTTCCTATGTTCTCTGTTTTCAAAGATTTGTACAGAAAACAATGAAAGCAACAATACTCTTGTTTACACCTATGAAGCCCAAATACTCCAAATGCAAAATTGTCGCTGTCCAACACATATCCAACACTGATAAGGATCCAATACATCCTGATGCATACCCAAAAAGTATCCATTATTTTTTTATATATATTTTTCAAAATAAATTACCCAATACAACTCCATTTTAGTTTTTAGCTAAGATACAGCTCAGGATATAACTTCATTCTGCAGTTTTTTATTGTCATATTTATTGTTAAAAAGGTTTTTTTGTGATATTCTAACTTCAACTGGGGCAGGGAAATTGTATATTTTGTGACATGTTCATAGCAGAAAAGATCATATCCTGAGATGGATGGGGGGAAGATATGTAACTATGCTTACTACTATCAATTTTGTATATTATGATCATCATTGACTATTGATATGTTTATGTACTAATGAGTAATTGGTAATTTGAAAACAAATATTGTGCATGTGTGTTGTAAACGAATGTTGGACGTGTTGTATCTTGACTTTTTAAAATTTTCTTTATCCACACATTTGTATCACATCATACTATGTATCTGGGCTTCCTAAGTTTCCACTATTTTCGATACATATCTTCTAAAACAAGAAAAAGGTGTATAAAAGATAGCACATTTGTAATTATTTATGAAACAAATGAAAACAAAAAATGATTTCTCAAACCAAACGGGCCCCAATAATCACAAAAAAAGGGGGAATTTGAGCTTCTTAGAAGTGTACAAACGTTTTCCAACTCTTGTCCACAAAATTTCCAATTACATCCCTCAGATATTAAGAAAAGATACATTTTATCATGCTAATGAAAGATCAACAAAAACATTAAAGATCCAGCCCCCAACAGCTACCACTAATACAACACTCAAACAATCTATTACTTCAGGAAGAAGATAAATCCACATAACTTTACCATATTTTGTAGGAAAAATCGGAATAAGAGAAAAGTTCCAAAGAATTTGTACCATTGGACCTGGCATTGGCATTGGATGTGATGTAGGCACTGATGAAATCCCTGGTATAGATCCTGGCATGCCAATAGGCATTTGGGGTGGAGGGCGAGGCATATTTGGGAAGGGTGAATGGGAAGGGTGCTGTAGTTGTTGCATATTTGGAGGCATAGGCAAAGAACCCATCTGCTGTGGTAGAGCCTGGTGTTGATGTTGTGGCATCTGCTGAGGATTCTGTTGGTATGGTTGCTGTTGGTTGGCATTAATTAGGGAGGGATGTGGACCTGGGGGAAGAGGAGGAGCACCCATTGAAACAGGATGGGGCTGCTTCTGCTCCCCTTGAGGCATGTCAAGAGAAGGAATAGATAAGGGCATTGCAACTCCAACACCTGGAATGGTACCCTCATTTCGAGTCAACCCAGGGGCAAATGGTCCTGGAGTTGTTGGGCCTTCAGCTATTGGAAAATTACCACCTGTCCGACCAGCAACAGGACTTTGCTCAGCATATCCTGACAGATGAACAAATTCAAACTAATGATGTTTCATCAGTTATCTTTCATAACAGGCAGTGTTTCTAACTATAAGAATTACCACCCACAATTATATTCATCCTACAACAAAAGGCCTTCAAATATTGCAACCTCTACCTCAAGTTTAAAGCAAATGTTCAACACTAACAGAGTGCATTTATAAGGATTCACTTTATTATGAAATGTTGAAGACGAAAACAATATGAGCCCGTCAAACAATATAGTCCAATAATTAAATGAAAATTGACATCAAAAGGGTAAATGATTTAATTTTGAAGAAGTCATGAAATAATATGCTGCTTAATTTGCCTATAAGGAAATCAAATAACCTTGCATGCCAGTGTTAAATCTATCACGAGCAGGGTCTCCTGGCCTATTTCTGCACCAAAACTTTGTTGTATGATCACTGCTGCCACTGCACAAGAAAATAGGATACTTCAGTAAGTTAGAGTTAGTTATTAGTAATTACCTTCTTTAGATATCAACAGATCAATTAGAGGATTACAAAATGTCTACCAAAAATGATTTCGGGATTTTTTACATAGCTGCAAAATATGTGATTGTAAGAACTAAGAACTATGGCAGAAGGCCAAAATTATGCCATATACACATGCCATTGCGGCCTATGGCACAGCCATAGCGGGTCTCCCATCAAAAATTGCCTGAGGGTCAGCAAAAAATCTGCCATGGCACCACCATTTAACAACACTGCAACTAAGATGTCACTATTTTGGGTACAGAAATTGTATAGCATAATTAACATTAAAACCAAAAGATTTAAAAGGATATGAAAATTCAGTTCTCTATCCATATACTGGAAAAATCTTATGGCCATCGGAGTTTCTTTTCAAATTCCTTCAGAATATAGTATTTTGGATCTGGAAAACATTTGAAAAGTAAACAGTTACATGATTTAGTATTAACAGAAAGACAGGTATGTGGAAATGGAACACTATTACACTAGCTTTAGAACATTGGGCATCCAAGAAGCTAAGAGACAGAAAGAAATCCATTATGTATCATAAGATGCTATAGCAGAGAGCAAGATAAAGTTCACCTGCACAGAAGGTAGCCAATAGGATGCCATGCAAGGTCCCACACATTATTATCATGAGCATTGGAAATTTCAATTTGTGGAGTTTCATGCCTGTATACAAATTAAATGTAATAATCAGAAACCTACAATCCAAATTTTGGGGGGGATTGAACAGACAACGCCTGTTTTACCTAGAGGAACTGTTATGGACCTACCTACCTAAGCAATCTCTCTCGATAAATACAAACATAGACAAAAAACAGAAAACAACCAACTATTTCAGAAACTGTAATAAAATATTGTGAAAATTCAACTCACTGGTACCACAACTAGAAATAAAAATTAGCTGATATTTTCTACCTCATCCCAATCTGTCAAGCATTAGCTCATATTCAGCAGAGATTTTTAATGGTGCAAATCTCAACATATTTTAATTCTATGACACAGTCATTGATAGTTTGTACCTATTTAAATTTAATTTGAAAAGTTGTATTTGGACAAAGATTGAGGATCCATTATATTTACAACTTATTTGGATTTCTCTTATGATATAAGCACTTAAATAAGTGTTTGAGGGAGCTTATCATACATCCATAACCTGTTTTCCACTTATTCCAATAAACTCTCCAGAATAACTTATGAAAAAAGCTTAAAACTTTTACAAAAATAATTTAACCTTATTTTCTCTTCAATTATAAAAACTAACACAAAAGTGCTTACATGATAAGTACTTATTTAATAAGTGCTTAACGAAGTTGTTCCCCAAAACAAACCCCGAGTCCAATTGACTTCATAAATAACAAATATAAGAAACTTCATAAGAAAACTGAAAAACAGGAATGTTGTATAAAATAATCTTAAGTATGAACTGCAGACAGAGAAGGAAGAAAGCAAATGAGAAAACAAATTTACCCAACAAGCCAATGGAAGATGGAACCATCGTAACTCCCACTGACAAAGTACTCTTCATGGAATGGATGCCATGCCAAAGCTAACAAAAGTGTCAAAAGTCAGAAAAATTATTTTCCATTTTATCAAAGTTGCAGAAGCATTAAAGAAAATACTCATACCCTACAGTCATGGTAACACTACACCACCCAGTAAACAATCAAAACTTAACTATGTAAGCAACAAATTAAGTAACTTTGTTCATGCATGCATAGCATGACCTTGTGCTAGTGCCACTGAGAATATTATAAACACCATAATAAGGAACTGTATGAGTTTCTTGCTTAGGGATAATACAGACAGAGAACTGATTTCAAATTCGAGGGGCTGCTGCAAACAAAGTAGCACAGAAAAGGTGACCACAAAGTGCTCCTACGATGGATAAAAATGTAATCCGCAGTCAAGACTAAAGTGCTTCATCGTTAACCAATTCTTAGTTCAAGTTCTCAAAAAGATGCTTTTGTTGACAGCAATTTTACCATGGTAACTGTCGGTCTATCACTAACAAGGTTAGGCAGAGTCAAGCCATATATGAAGGAAAGATGGTAGCCGACGAAACAGTTACTAAGTTCAGGAGAATGACGTCATAATCTTAATAAAATAACGAACACATAATGCTTTAACTAAATAACTCAGCCTTTTGATAAGATTATTAACTACACTAAATATCCAGGCCACACCAATGTGAATTGAATTGGAGGTCATTTTCCACCAATTAAAATCATCATTTCAATCGAAATTTGATTCATAACTTAAAGCAGAATCAAGTAAATTGTATGTCAAATAATTCATTCAGGCCCAACTTCAGTCTTACTATAACCTGATAGCATTCCATTTCATTGCCAAGTAATATATCAAAATTCCAGATTTATTAATCTAATATCAGCTACAAAACACAGATTTTCGAAAATTTAAGAAAATGCATACATGTAACAATGAACTTTTTCCTATATGCTATACCAGAAGTAAAAATGACTTTTCAAAGCAAAGTTTCAAAGTCACTGTTATGTTGTTTTGGCTGAAAAGTTTATGGTGATGCATGCTGTTTTTATCATCATATACCTCTGAGCATCCATCATATAATTTGTTGCAGGATATATTAATTTCAAGAAAAATTATAAACATCCCACTGAAAACATCCACCCAGAATCTAACCACCGCAGTTAACCACTAGTAAGGTATATTTAACCATTAGAATCACAAGTGCAAATCAATAATTGTATACAATCACATTCATTTACTCTAAACTACTTGCAAGACAAAGTTAATCATATTTACACGTGTGGTTAAACCATGTGTAACGGGTGGACGCTAGGTGGAGAATTCTCAACGGTATGTTACAACACTAATATCAATGAACTATCCTTCCATTCTGATTCCAAGAGAAAGACATGTTACTTACTAGTAACATCCTTGCGATGCCCACGGAACGATTCAAGTTCCTTCATTGCTCTTATGTCATAAAGCTGAAAATACAAGGTACATATGAATATTAGTACTCAGAATTGGGAAACGTATATGTTGGACTTACAATTTATAAACAACTTAATTACTACCTCACTTGGCAATTAGCTTTAGTTCATTGTAATTTAGGAATCGAGACAGTTTAACTGTTTAATTACCCTTCTTGTGAACTGTATTCTGTACTAATTAAATAACTCTATCATTTAGCTGAGTATGAATTGTGCACTCAAAAATATTCACTCAAAATCACTCTTTTGTTATTTTTATCTTCACCTGTATATAATTAGGCCAAAAGGGAAAAAGAAATAACAAAGCAGGATAAAGTAAAAGAAAAAAAAATGGGGAATGATGAGCAAAAAACAGAAAGTGTCAAAGAAGAAATAAATCAAAGGGAAGTGCTACATGGAAAAATGACACAGAAAGATTTATTAGCAGATAAAATACAACTCAATCCTCAAAGGTTTAGATAATAATCCAAAATAGTAAAAACAGGCAAATCACTATTAAGGATCCACCAATTTGAATAATGAAGATTGTTTACCAACCTTTATTATTTGATCCTTTGAAGCTGTTAGCACCCAGTTGCCATTTTGATTCCATTTGACACACAGCACAGTGTTTTTGTGGCCATGACTGCATGACACAAGTATAAAACTATAAGCACAAACAAACACATGAAACAGTAGATATCAGCAGATATTTACACTCACAATGAACAAAGCTCTCTCCCTGTTTTAGCATCCCAAAGCTTCACTAGATTGTCCTTCCCACCTGTATTGTGAAAATCAAATAAGGATATGTAATCACATTATTGAATTTCACAAGCTCAAGAAAATTCATAAAAGGCATGTTTAAAACATCTACCTGATACTAATAGAGATTTTGTAGGATGCCAGTCAACACTCTTCACATCCCAACCATGGCCTGGCTGAGTTCAAATGTCACAATCATAAATCTAAGTTAATGTCTCATAAACAGACAAAAAATAAAGTATATGCACATAATATAGATTCTAAGACTTCAAAAACCTAAATCCAGGAACTAATTGGGTAATCACATAAGTTTGATTGGTTTTAAAATAAAAGTAATGGAAAAATAAAATTCTAGAGGAATAATCGTTGAATCTAGGAAAATTCAAAGATGCAAAACAACCTTTGCACGATAATCTAAGTATTTAGAACAGGCACAAGAATAAGTACAAATGATAGGTTGACCCTATTTTATTAGGAACTTTGAAAGTTTACCCATGCAGTTAGTGTTGGACATTAATGACCATACTGGTATTTCACATATGATTAAAAAAAAAAGAATTCTAACAGATTACAGAACAAAGTGTTCTTTTTCAGTAATCAGTAATCCAACCCATTGTGTAGTATTTAAAATAAAAATTCAGTCATTATCTTTATTTAAATATATATCATGTTCCAGTTATATAAAAAATTGTTAGAAATTGAAATTTAAAAATAACAATCCCTCATCAATGACCCTTTGTGAGTCGTGACACAAAAAAGAAAGGCACCAGCATTCTTCAATCATTATGATAACACAGTTAAAAATGACAAACGGGCCTTAATGCTGAAACATCAAGCAAGGTAACCAGGTCTAAAATGTGATAGGAACCATAATTGGAATGATAAACCTGAAGTATTATTGATACTGAATTATAGCTAAATCAGTGGGGTAACCTCTGTTACAATGTAAAATGTAAAATATAGGAGAAGAATAAAGAAAACTACAACAATGGAATAGCAAGATGGAAAATAAGACACTAGAGACTGAGGAAGAATCAGATTCTCAATTCAGCCTAGCCAAATAGTTTTTTACTCATGATTTGTCTAGTACCCCTCTTCAGTTACTCCCTCCTCCAAATAACCATTCTCCCTCTCCTCCTTTTCCATGATTCTCTCATCCCCATCTCCATTCCAATGCTGCCACCAGTCCATTCTGTTAAGCTCTCCCTCTCTTTCTTTCCCCCCTCAGCTGGCCCACCTGGTTTTTCCTTCTTTCATGCACAAGTGGGCCTTCTTTCTTAGGTCCATTTATACCCTCTTCTATTCCCACAGCCCCTCTTCTCCCCCTCCTTCTATATACTGGTATTATGAGCCTATCAAAATGCTTGACTCCACAGGTCATCAGATGAATCCAACCAAATAACAAATCTTATAAGAAAAAAAGGGAGAGAAAACAAACATCAACCCCACAGGTCAATCACACACATGAACCAAGCTGTTGATCCAAATAAATCAACTAAATCATTACTACCAACCCTAAAACAGGAAAATGGTCAATTTGATGGCATTCAACCCACAGCAGTAGACAAGCCTTCCCATCAAAATAGTCATCCACAAGAACTTATTCACAGCACAACAAATAAGATGAGATTGAAATTAATGAGAATGAGAATAATTTAGCAGCATGCCAGAACAAACTGGTAGAGTCAACCGATGCCATGAATAACTCTCAAAATTAAATAGATTATCTATTTCTAAAACTTTCAATTCCTCTACCATCAACAACCCAACATCTAGAAACACAAAAGGTTATTTAATATAAAGAGAATCCAATTTCAAGTCCATAAGTAATGCAATCTGTAATAACCAATTAGGAAGCTTAAAATAAAGCAAAGGTTAACAAAATATTGTTGGTATTAAGACCCCAATAAATATATTAAACACAATACTATTTAAGATTCAGTTTTCAGGACACGGACAAGACTAATTTTCAGATATGGTCCATCCAAAGCACATTACCGGTTAATGAACACTCTTCTTGACAGCGTGCAAAATCCCAAACTTTAACTGTGGTATCATCAGAGCACGAGCAGAACTTCAAATCTGTCCTACAGAAACTGTTTATAAAAGAGTTACAGAACCTTTCCCCTTCAGCATGTTACAATTTATTTTTTACAAATAAAACATATACCTTAAGTCACGGACTGATTCTTTATGAGCAGATTTGTTGGCTTTAACATTGTTCATGTTGTTCTGCCAATACCTAAAAAAATGCAACACATACAAATACTTTTAATTACACATGTGCATTTAACCACCAAAATCTGCATAAATAAATATATGCAATATAAAGTTTATAAGAAACCACACAAATATATTAAAATATGTATCTACTTTATTGCGCCTCCATCATCACCAGAGACCATCCAGTTGTCATTATGACTCCAGACCATGGATCTGATTGCTTGATCATGTGCCTGCATGTGTTTCAAAATCCACCTTTGATTTGTATTTTTAACTACTGATGACTACAATAATAATGTTAAGACAATAATTAAAGTCGTGTACCTGAAGAATCATTTCAAAATTAAAAGATTGTCCATTCCAAAGAGTGAATTCCCCAGTCTGTGAACCGGTAATAAGTCGCCGGCCTGTTGGAGTCCACTATTTTTGAAAATTAAACAGTGATGCAGCATCACAAGTCAAATCCAATCCAGTGGCACATTCAAAAAATTAAAAATGCATAATTAGTATCTTTTTAAACTAATTGAAAGATATTATAGAGACAAATGTGTCTAGCTGCAACCCAATATAATAAAGCATTGTGTGCAAAAATCTCACAACAAAAAAAATTCAATAAAATAACACAACTGATATGTCAGATTATGTTGTGAATAAAGCAATCAAACAATTTGCTAAAAGAAGCAGGCAGGCAGCAATCTGTAATAACAGCCTAAATCATGCAATTGTAAAGGTAAACCATTTTTATATAACAAGACAGTCAGAGAACCAAAAGGCAATATCCAATATGTCAATGGCAACTATTGAATTGAACGGGAACCACATATGTAATCGACTTGTTTTACTAATTAAGCAAAATTAACCAAACAAAATTCTTTGCTATTCAATCCAATTTAGCGTATAAGTTAACTGAATACCTATTTTGTCTCATACATAAACATTTGAAAATAATTGACAGCAAATTTTATCATTGATATACATAGTTGAAAACATTGTAAATCAAACTACCCTAGAACCCTAAAATGACAAAATCAATTTAAATGAGAAGCAAACAGCTTCTGTTCCGAAATGTCTGGATGCAGCAGAAAAACATAGAGCTGATACATCTGTAACTGATAATCTGCAAAACATATATTACATCATGCCAATCACAACATTTCAATCTAACTTACAAGAACACGATTAATTGGGCAACGATTTTTATTTAGAGATGTATGAACAAATTTAGCAGCAAAGCTTGTGGATGGATTGTCTGGATAGCCAACTGCTGGCAACATCTGCATGAAAAGTAGCATAAGGTTATGATCTAAGGATACAAATAGATAATTACAATAAGAAAATCCTTAAAATTTATTAAGTTAATTTACTTGAATAAAGGGAAAGAGTATACAAACTAAAAACAAATAAAAGTGTACAAAATCAACCGAAGCTTACTGACATCAATTGCTGCTGCCGACGTGGGTTGCAGTACTGTCCTATCCCTTGAATCCCGCTGCGACATACGAATCTGATGGCAGATTCAGATTACCCATAAATTTTCAATAGAAATAACCATAAATGGAAATTTTCAAGTCAAAAAGTTTTACAATCTACAAGTGTTTTACTAAGCAAAAATCATTACCTGCATATAACGCACAACTGTGCTTGTATAATCAACCGCTTTCCTTTGAGTAAGCTTCCGTATTCTTTTTGCACCATGAATATCACTGTGAGCTGCAAAAACCATTCACTGTTAAATTAGAATGGTCACCAAAAACCTAATCCCAAAATTTCCACAAGATATATAAATTTAATGCCTTGAACTAATTAAAACAAAACAAGGATAGACATTTTTCTAACACCTCAATCATCATCTCCTACAAGCAATAAAGAACACAGTTTTCATTAAAGAAAAAAATAAAAGAAAAATTATTCATCGGGAAGGAACAACATAATCACTCAAGTACTCAACGGAAGTATACATATATGGAACCGCAGAGAAACAAATGACTCATTCCATCAAAAGAAAACATGGTTACAAAGAGTGATTCTTATTGAAACCACGTAAATCAAATTATGGCAAACATTCCACAAGTAGCATCTTCAGAAGATTCCAGAGCTTTCAAAAGTTGGAACTAAAACCTTAGTTGTTTAACTCCTCACATGTACCTTAGGCAAGTTTATATCAGTCCCTCCTCAGCAAGTGCCACCCAACTTTCTCCCTAACACATTTGTTCCCAATTTAATTGTTCATTTTATGCAAATTGAACTTCCCGAGGCACATTGAACATGAATCCTCCTCTCACATTGGATTCACGTTCAACAACGTGGTCGAACAGAATACAAACACACCTCTAATCTTTCTCTCCAGTGAATCGACCACCTCAGCATGCTCAATTTCTCATCACTGCTGCACTTGTCTTCTAGTCTTGTAACTACTTTACTGCCAAAGATTTCCCTCCCGCCATCATGCATAACAGTCATATAATTTGTCTGTTACAACTCTCTTTTGTGCTCTGTACACACATTATCACATATTACACCTAAAGCATTTCTCAGTTTCACCCATCCAGCTCAAATCATATGCAATACATTCCCTTAATCACCGGACTCATAAGCACCACCTCTAAAACAATGTTAACTCGAGTCATACCAAACTCACATCCACACACTCCATCTTACATCTAGTTAACCCAAAACCCTTTAACCCCAAAGTTCCTGTCCACAACTCAAGTTCACAATCAACTCCTCCTTCATTCCACTCGCCAACTACGACAATATCATCCAGAAAACAAATAATAGAAAAAGAGCATTGAGACACTCCAAGGCATGCATTATTTAACCAATCTAACACTTATTTATTTACACTTTAAAAAAAATATCTCCCTCTCTAAAAACTCTATCCTCTAGAAACTCTATCTCTCTAAAAACTCTCTCCCTCTCTCAAAACTATTTCTCTCTCTAAAGACTCTCAAAGTTCCCTCTCTCTAAAAACTCTCTCCCTCGAAAAAAAAAACTCTACTTCTCTAGAAACTCTCTCCCCATCCAAACACACACACACACACCCAATACCACCAATACAAGAAATCAAAACCACAGCGAACGCGTTCACGTTTAAATTCCCTTCATTCGTCAACAATCATAATGACAAGAATGAGAAGCAATTGGAGGAAGAGGAAGCGAAACCGAACCGTCGTAATGGGGAGGCGGGGGTCCTCCGGGGCCGGGATGATGAAATTCAGGGGCGAGGTTCGTCGACGAGGCGGAGCCTTGCCGCATCACCGGCGGAGGAAGCGACGGCGGCAGCGGTCCGCGGTGGAACTCCGGACCCGGCGGCTGGTGGTGGAAATGCTGCTGCTGCTGTTGTTGCTGGTACTGGTGCTGCTGCTGCTGCTGCTGAGGATCATTGTACATCATTGTCACTGGATTGCGGAGAGAGTGGGGGAGAAAGGGAGAAATTGGATATTGCAGAGGAGAGAGGAAAACCCTAAACCCCAAAATGTGGTTGGGGATTGGGGAAGAACAAAGAGAAGAGTGTGCGGAGCGGGAAAGAGAGGAGGGAACGAAACAAGGAACGACGGCGTTTTACTCAAATCATCTGTTTAGAACTTGAACATTTAGCCTGTATTCGGTTTAAAGAAATAAAAGAAGGGTGAAAGTGAGAAGAGACTTGGACCTGTGTCCATTCTTAAAACTTTTTATCTTAAATTCATATTCCATGTGATTCTTTTAAGTTTGATAGGGGATATTCTTATTTACTAATTACTACTTATATGATAACTTATAGTGAGAACTAGTTTAACAAGGTTGATAAAAGAATGTAAATTTAATGGGCAACGAAAAGTGAATTTAAATGACTTTTGAATTTCTTTAAGTTCTTGTTTTATCATTTACTCAAAAAATTATTATGTCTTCATTCTTAGACATTATATTCGTGGAAAAATTGAATAATTTATCAAATTCATGGCATGTTCTTGTTACTTACATTTTTTTTTCAAAACAATTTTGTATTAATTAATCAACTCCTCATCCAAAATCTTATTAAAGTCTTAATATTGTTTTCAAAATAATTATTTTAAAAACTTTAGAAAAAAAATGGTTGGAATGTTTTACCATTTAAAAAATATTGTTTCCAAAATAAATAAATAAATATATATATATATATGATGTTTCAAATAAGAAGAAATTTAAGATGAGAAATAAAAAAAAATGATTTTAACTGCTAATTTATTGTGTGGAAGTAATGACTTTCAAAATTATTTTGTTGATGCGAAAGAATCAAGAGTTAAATAAGTTTCAAAGAATCGGGCTTCAAGAATCAAGTCTAGAACAATCAAGATTAAAAAACAATCAAGATCAAGATTCAATAGAAGAAATCGAAAAACAACAGTCCAAGACTTGGAAGTATTTTTTTCAAAAAATTCAAACATAGCACAATTTTATTTTACAAAAGAGTTTGTTCAAAATTTTCTAAGTTAGCAGAGTATTTATTCTCTAGTAATCGATTACCAGTTTCATGTAATCGATTACCAGTGACCAAATTGATTTCAAAATATTTTTAAAGTTAATTGACCATATTAAGTCAATATCACAGCGTGTTTAAATTGTTCCAAAAAAATATGTTTATTTCAAATCTCTAATTATATTATATTCATTTATGAGACCAGACACCGTCCATTTTAATGCTAGGTTTAAATATGAAAGTGATATTGTTATTAATTTTTTATTACTAAAAATAATTATAACATATTGCTTTGCAATTTAAATGTCATATAAAGAATCAAGTTTGCAAAAGAAGAATATATTATCATAAAATTCTACTAAATAAGTAATAATCATTTAAATTAACTTGGAGACCAGGATGAATAGAACCATTAACACATATTTTTCATTCGATTGAATGTGGATTATTACACTAAAGGTAGCCCCATATCTCTAGAATGGCACCTTGAATTTATTTAAGAAAAAAAAAAACAACAATAACATAGGTAGCACAAATCACAGCTATATGTTTGGTCATTGGGGATGAGTTGATCATCGACTAGCAAGCAATTTTAAGAACACTTTTTAAATGATAGACCTGATCCACTTAATTTTTCTTCCACGATTGCAGATAACTTTTCTTGCATAGAAGGGGTAAAGTAGTTTACCCAATCTCCTTTCTCTCCCTTGCGGAAAAAGTCTTTTTTCTCAATGCCTCCTCTCCCTATTTTTCCTGACTTATTCACTTCCAAATCCTTCATATTCTCAAAACTACAGAGCTTGATTATGCTTTGAATTACTCCACTACTCTCCTCTTTTTGAGTGAAAGGACAACCCAAGAACTCTGCAATTCTTTTGACATGGAAGTTTGTGTCCTCTTTGAGATCCTCATACTTCAAAAACAAAACTTTGTTTGGGTTGGCTATGCTCTCATTCCAATAACCTAACATATGACTCCACCATGGACCATAATCCATTATCCCATTGCAATACTTTTCAAAAGCTTCTTCCATTGTCAATGCAGGAAGAGACATTGGCTTAACCTTATTAAAGTAATTCCATGCAGAAACAAAATTGTCAAAGGGATCCCTACAAATATAAACTAGCTTGCAATTAGACTCCTTGATTGACTTGGGTAATGAAGTGAATGGAGTATGCGTACCAAAAATTCTTGGCTCAGTCATGTTGGATAGGTGAAGAATTTGGTCTTGAATATTACCACCAAATGAAAATTCAAGGAAAGGCACAAGTTCATGAGGATTTGTAGTGAGTAATGGATGGTTCTCTAAAGAGGGGAAACGATGGTGGTTGGCAATGGAAAAAGTAAGGGCTTTTATCCATATAGTGCCTGATTTTGGAAAGCTAGCAACCACAACATCGCTATCTTTTACTGCTTCAAAGTATTTTTGAAAACGATTTACTGCTTGAATATGAATTCCCGGGCACCAAAAATTTTGGAATAGATAAAGATCATAGGGTTGTGCCCAAGGTTTCTCTTTGGGAAGGGAGAGAATTAGTTTTTCATCTTCATTTTCTTGTATCCCACCCATTGAAGCCATTGGAGTAGCTAGAATGTGAATGACAATCTAGTATTAGTGTTGATGAGAATTTAGCTCACCACCAGATAACCTTAATATATAACATCAACCCAGTGGTTCAAGTTAATAAAATATTTGTTGAAATTATTACTTTTTAATAAATATTTGACTCATTTAATGTTTAAATTAATAATTGACTCAATTAATATTCTCATAAACTAATATTTGAAATTAGTATTTGACTAAATTAATATTTGAAATATGTATTGACTAAAATAAAACTTTGATGTATTTGGTCCAGTATGCAAGTTTTTTTTTATTGGTGAAGTCAATATGCAAGTTTGGATCTCGTATCTCTATCTTCTTTTAATGTATAAAAAGAAGTAAGTGAGGATCTATTTGGAAATATATTTTGCAGCCTTCGATGAAAAAAATATCAATTTGTGTGTATTAATAGATATTAATTGAGTGGTTAAAAGTAATTGAATTAAAAAATATCAAAATATTTTCATTAATAACCATTAATTGAGTTTAAATAATAATAATAATATATTTCTTTTTATCAAGATCTTTAAGAAGAATAACTTTGACCCATTGAATAAAATAATATTTGCATTAATTTTTACTTATTTATTTAAAGTCATAATTAAAGAGAATTTAATATATATTTGAATTTATATAAGATGAATGGGTGTGACTAATATTTATATATATATAAAAAGAAAGCTAGTGGTCGTATATTTGAAAATACATTTTGTAGCCTTTGATGAATTTTTGAATGGAAAAAAATATTAATATGTGTGATTGAGTGAAAAATAATAATTAAATGAATGGAATATCAATAAGTGCGTGTGCGTGTGTGTAAAGAATTAAATTACACCGGTGTAACTTAAATAGTTATTATATCATTTTATAACTTGATATAGAATGTAATTTTTATCGATAAAACTATTGAATTATATCAACACATTGTCAAAATTATTTGTGAGAAATTTTGTCAAGATTGAACAATAATAAGAAGGTAATCAAACAATGAAATGATCTATATTTTAGTATTTTTTGAAATTTTTATATTACGAAAATTTTAATTTGTATGCATGAGGTAACAAATAATTTGGATTAATATGAAATTTTGTATATATAATCTAAGTGAAATGAACTTTCAATTCAACGGAAGTTTTTAAGAAAATATTATTCAATTAAAAGTTTTTAAAAGATGTAATAATTGGTCAAAGTTATACAGATGTAATTTAATTTATCTTTATCTATCTATCTATCTATTTATCTATGTGGGTGGAGGTATATTTGAAAATACATTCTGCAGCCTATGATACATTTTTGAATAAAAAATAAAATATCAATAGTGTGCATTAATAGACATTAATTGAGTTTGAATAAATTGTTAATAATGTATTTTTTTTATCAAAATGTTTAAGAAGAATGACTTTGACTATTTAGTAAAAAAAATATTTTCAATTAACAAATGTTAGTTGTTAGTATTGCTAGTTTTTGTTAGTAACGGGATTTGAACCCGTGACGGCTCCCCCCTTCCCTTCTCCCTTTACTACTAGACTAACCTTATATCTCCTCATTTAGTAAAATAATATTTGCATAAGTTTTAATTAATTTATTTAAATTAATAATTAAGGATAAAATTTAATACTATGTTAAAATATATTTAAATTCATATTTGATCAATGGGTGTGACTCATTTAACAACACATACTAAGTTTATGGGGGGGGGGGGGGGGAATTTGAGTCTAATTTCCAATTAATGCATCACATCCTTAGAGAGGGATGAAAAATTGAAGTATAACTATGTCCGAGCATTAATCTCTTAGTTAACCCAATAGATTAAAGCTTCTCAATATATATTAGAGTCTAAACAAGGAGTCCGATCACTTGTAATGATCCGCTGCGAAAAACTTTATTTTAATTCATTTAAAACTCTTCAATTAATTTGATTATGAAAGTACTTATAAACTTTTCGTCTTTTAGAGGCCCAAAGGCTAAAATGCACAACTCCAGAATAAAACATCACATGATATGTGTGTGTGTGCGCGTAGATACATACACACACAACATCATAGTAACTCAAATCTCCTCAAAATCTACATATAAGCCAAAACAACTTTGTAAAGATAAATTACCTAAACTTTGAGCCAGTCAAAATATACATAAAACTAACAAAGAAGAACACAAGAAGGATCACATCTTCACATCCAAGCATGCCCATCCACGATGCATCCAAGGAAATGATCCACCTTCTAATTATTTGTTCTCACGAACACAAAGTTTAAGATCATCACAATCACAAACACATATGTCACATGCAAATGTAAACTTACAAAAACAAGCATACTTAGCACAATTCAAAACCTCAATAATTAACATTATATAAGCTCTATCATCTTTAATTCATGGTATTAGATTGTAAATAAAACAAATAACATTCAACACATATAAGTAAGTCGTCTCATACTCAATCATCATGAAACAATTCAAGAATCACCATCACACATCAACCATCAAGCATCATCATCGTAAGTCCATCAATCATCTTCATCATGTACACCAATCATAAACCCCAACAAGAGACTCTACTCCATAGAGAAATATACTACATGACCAATTAACTCAAGTACATTCCTTAACATAGTCACACCTTGATCATTCGGGAAAACTTGAATCAACCCTACGAATGAAGTATGGTCTTATCGAAAATTGATGATCATGCATAGTGACTTACCTCGGTAAGGCTTGCAAAGACCTTAACCTATCTAGGGATCCGTCCACCCATCCATTTTATAGGCCCATTTCTATTAGCCACCACTACCAACCTATAACACCAGGTTGAGAGCCCACCAAATACCCTCAATTTACGTGCCTACTCACATCAACAACCGCACTTAGATTCCTTGAGAGTTTTAAGTACGACACATCCATACCCACCATCTTGTTGGATCAAAGCCAGAAGCCCTTAGCTTTTTAGTTTTGGTTGGATAATTTTACAATGCCAAACATGTTTAATAGATGTGGTGTTTGTATTTATTGTTTTAGACCTGGCATGTAGGTGTGGTATGGTTTAGGTCTTTTTACATGCTTAGTAAGGATCAAATGTGATACTAATGGATTGATCTTTAAGTTTTCAAAGTAAAAGCATACTATCTTACTTCTACTTGAAATATTGGCAACACTATCAAATTAATCAATTTCCTAACTTAGTAATCGATTATGAAAGTCAGTTTCAGAAGAAGGAAGACTTTGTAGCTTAGGATAATCAATTGCTGCTTGAGATAATCAATTACCTTGCTTCTAGAAACTTAAGGAGTTTTGTGTGTGGTGAAATAATCAATTACCCTAACAGACAATCAATATTCTATAAAGCACAAAAGCATTAGAAGCTCTTTGTCTAAAATGAATTGATCAATTACCTTTTCTTATAATCAATTACTCATTTTTTGGAAATGCATAACAAAGAAAATTCTAATGTATTAATAAATTATCATTTTTCATAATCTATTAGATATGTTTTAACTATCAAAATTTATAAATGCCATCTTGTCTTCTTTTCATTAGAGACTCTTGATATGATTTATCTTTGAGAAAATATTTCAAGAAAGTCATCTAAAGGTTGACCGTATTTCTTATGGAGATTGAAATTAACCAAAGATCCATTCATTTGTCCATCATGACTTGATAATTTTATGACAAGAGCCTGAAGATATTAAGATCTACACATTCAGGTGCATTCGTTCTTATTCTAAAATTCTTTTTTAGTTTCTAGTTCTTTGTTAGGGTTACCTAGAGTTTTGAGATGATAGGGTTTAAACTCATGTTCTCTCTCTTGTAGGGTTTAAAGAAAAAGTAAAATCTAGGGTATTGTATGTGTATAGTGTTTGTACTTAATTCTATAATTGTGTAAGTTCTGAGGGGTCTTTGAACAATTGGATGTAGATCATGTATGGACTGAACCAATATAAACTCTTGTGTGATTCTCTTTCTCTAAAACCCTTAGTTTTATGATTCATCTTGGTAATGAAATTAATGTTAAAAAAAAAGGTCATAGAACTTAGTTTTTCATATGATCTTATTTTCATTGTTTTCTTGATTGTGATAATATTTTGGAAACAATATTTTGAGAAAACATTGATTAATCAAGATGGGATGTTTTAATTGAATTAAAAAATGAAGTGGTAATATATTTAAAAAGAATCTATTCAAACCCCACTTCTAGATTCCTAGCTAACCCAACACATCTCACTCATGGTTGGTTTCAAGTAGACGGGAAACTAGTTAGTGGACGCAAAACTTGTTAGTGGACGCGAATTTTGTAGAATTTTGAAATTCTAAAGAATTGTCTCTCATGGCTTCCAAATCATCCCAAAAAAAATCCAAATCCTTTTCTATCAATTACAATACATGAACAACGTCAAAACTTTTTTTACCAGTAGGAACTTTCACCAATATTCATCAAATAATCCAAAATCCCAATTTCAAAACTCAAAACCTCAAATGCTTAAACTTTCATTTAAAAAACATGATTCATTTTCAAGCAACATTAAAATCAAACCATAATAACATAAGCATAGAAAAATGGTAAAGCTTCCCTTACCTATTCATAATCCAAAAGATGACTTTGTAAAGATGAAGAAGAAAAAGAAGAAACTTTGGGTTCAAGAAGGAAGCTTTCTTCAACTTCACTAGTAACTCCACACCATCTATACCACCTAAACCCCAAAATCTACAGAAACCACATCAAAACCATGGAAATGAAAACTTTTATGAACTTCCAAAATGCTCATGAAGGGAAAACAAAAATGAAAGATGAGAAGGAAAAAAGAAGGATTCCTTACCAATGAACTAGCCCTTAAACTTAAATAAAACACCGTTACAAGGTCCCTTGAGCAAAGGAATTCAGGGTCTCAAACTCTCCACTAGAGGGTGGTCTTGGAGAAGACGGTAAGGGTGAAATGAGGGCATTTTTTTAGTATGGTTCAGATTTACAAAGGTTTGTGAAAGGTTTATGATTCTCTCGCTTCCTTCTAATTATACCCCTTTCACTTCCTAAACTCACTCACACCATCTGTATTACCCAAGCCGCGTTCGTCTCGATCCAACCACTCTAAAACTTACTATTCACACCTAAAACAAAGTTTTCACATATGTAATCATAATCAGATATAGGAACCTCACAAAGCATCACCTCATGATTAATTAAGTAATTAACTACGATACTTCAATTAAATTTAATTACACTTGCAATCTAATTAAAACACTTAATCAAGCGTTATAGAAATTGTAGCAATACATGACCTAATTACGATGGTTACAAAAAAATATTTTTATTTATATTTAACTACATTAATATTTGAAATTAATGTTTGACTAAATTAATCGTTAAATGAAAAATTGATTAAATTCAAATTTTTAAATCAATATTTGACTAAATTAAATGTTTGAAATTAGTATTTTACAAAATTAATGTTTTAATTATTTATTGACAAAATTAATATTTGAAATAAATTTATTTTAAATATTTTACTATATTATTATTATTATTATTATTATTATTATTATTATTATTATTATTATTATTATTATGTAAACATACATTTGATTTTTTTATTTTTTATAAACCAAATTTTAAAATAATAAATTTAAAATAAATAATAAAATGAGAATTAAAACATAAAAAATTATACCAGTAATATTTGCTTTGAAAATCATGAATTCCTTCTGAAATTCAAATATCCAAGCATTGCGCATAGTTATTGAGATAACAATATTCTTAAACATTTTGATGTCAAACTAGTGAAAACAAATAAAAAGAAACATACAAGAAAAAAGGAAAAAGAGAAAACGCACGAGCACTATATGTTACATACGGGAATATATTTGGAAAATCTTTTTATTTTAATTTTTTATTGTATGTTCAAAAGATTTATATAGATATACTGATAATAAGTTAATTTTATAATTTTGTATACAAAATTTAAAGATAGAAAAGTAAAAAATACAGTGATTTTTAAATTAAAAGAAAATTAAATAAAAAAATCTCAATTCATATTGAGCATAAAATTTGGAAGAATTTTTTAGAAGCATAATTTTTCTTTTTCACAGGTGAATGCCGGACTTAATTGAACATATAAAATATCACAACATGTTTATTTAAAATGACCAGACCCCATCCATTTTAATGCTAGTGTTTAAACATGAAACTGATATTGTTATTAATTTTTTATTACTAAATTAATTATAACATATTGCTTTGCAATTCTAAACCTCGTATAAAAATCAAGTTTGCAAATGATGAATATGAAATTATCATAAAATTCTACTAAATAAGTAAATAATCATTTAAATGGGCTTGGAGACCAAGGAGGAATAGAACCATTAATGCATATTTTCCATTCAATTGAACGTGGATTATTACACTAAAGGTAGCCTCTAAGTCTCTAGAATGGCACCTTGGATTTATTTAACAAAAGGAAAAGCAAAAATAACATATGTAGCACACATTACAACTGAATGCTAGACCACTCATGAGCTCATCACCAACTTGCAAATTCTAAAAACACTTTTTAAATGATAGACCTGATCCACTTAATTTTTCTTCCACAATTGCTGATAACTTTTCTTGCATAGAAGGGGTAAAATAGTTTACCCAATCTCCTTTCTCTCCCTTGCGGAAAAAGTCTTTTTTCTCAATGTTTCCTCTGCCTATTTTTCCTGACTTATTCACTTCCAAACTCTTCATATTCTCAAAACTACATAGCTTGATTATGCTTTGAATTACTCCATTACTCTCTTCTTCTTGAGTGAAAGGACAACCCAAGAACTTTGCAATTCTTTTGACATGGAAGTGTGTGTCCTCTTTGAGATCCTCATACTTCAAGAACAAAACTTTGTTTGGGTTGGCTATGCTCTCATTCCAATAACCTAACATATGACTCCACCATGGACCATAATCCATTATCCCATTGCAATACTTTTCAAAAGCTTCTTCCATTGTCAATGCAGGAAGAGACATTGGCTTAACCTTATTAAAGTAATTCCATGCAGAAACAAAATTGTCAAAGGGATCCCTACAAATATAAACTAGCTTGCAATTAGACTCCTTGATTGATTTGGGTAATGAAGTGAATGGAGTATGCGTACCAAAAATTCTTGGCTCAGTCATGTTGGATAGGTGAAGAATTTGGTCTTGAATATTACCACCAAATGAAAATTCAAGGAAAGGCACAAGTTCATGAGGATTTGTAGTGAGTAATGGATGATTCTCTAAGGGGGAAAAACGATGGTGGTTGGCAATGGAAAAAGTAAGGGCTTTTATCCATATAGTGCCTGATTTTGGAAAGCTAGCAACCACAACATCGCTATCTTTTACTGCTTCAAAGTATTTTTGAAAACGGTTTACTGCTTGAATATGAATTCCTGGGCACCAAAAATTTTGGAATAGATAAAGATCATAAGGTTGTGCCCATGGTTTCTCTTTGGGAAGGGAGAGAATTAGTTTTTCATCTTCATTCTCTTGTATTCCACCCATTGAAGTCATTGGAGTTGCTAGAATGTGAATGACAATCTAGTAATAGTGTTGATGAGAATTTAACTCACTATCAGATAACCTTAATATATAGCATCAACCTAGTGGTTCAAGTTAATCAAATATTTGTCTAAATTATTATTTGAAATATATATATTGACTAAAATAAAACTTTGGTCCCCATATTTTTTTCCAACATGCAGTGTTGGATATCCTATTATAAAAGAGACATTTTGTCTCCTGGTTTTTTTTAATCTTCAATTTTACTCACATTAATTTTTTTTGTTTAATTGTAATTAACAAAATTATTTGTTGATGATACCTTAAATGAATATATTAAGATAAAGACTCAACTGAACAAAAACATTTGAAAAATTAAATATTGAAGCAAAATTATTAATTTATTTAAATTTGGAGAACTTAATATCTCTATTTTAAAAATAAAAGACTAAAATTATAGATTGAATAAAATAGGGCGACCAATGTTGGTTTTTAGCCTAATATATTTGACTGAATTAATATGTGTTATCTTGCATTTTAATTTTTTTGTTTTAAAATATTTTTTGTAAACTGATTTTTTAAATTATGTTAACAAAATTCGAAATTTTATATTTTAAAATGTTTTTTAAGTCAAGATATTCACGGCCTTGCCGCTTTCCATGTATTCTACTGTTTTTATGAACTTTAACTACCATATTATTATTTTTATAGTTTAACATAAATGCTTGATCATGTATTCTATTTATATTTAGGGTCAAATATGCTTTTTTCCTATAGATAACGTAATATTTGGTTTTAATCACTAAAAACTAAATCTTTTGCTTTGATACCTCATTTATGAAGATTTACATTTCCATATATAACAGACCTTATGCATACGATATTACTATAAAGGTCAAGGACAACATCTTATACATTTTCATAAATCAAATACAAAAAGAGAAATTTATTTTTGGTTATTACATAATTTAATTGTCGTAAAGATACAATTATTGTATGTCGATTGGTTTTTACTATGCAGTAATTGAGAATTATCTTTTAAGTGGGATAGGAGAAATCCTTATTTACTACCTATATGATATGATAACTTATGGTGTGAATATTAACTTAATAAGGTTGTTAAAATAATGTCAATTTAATAGGCAATGAAAACTGAATTTAAATGACTTTCTTGTTTTATCCTTAACTTGAAAATTATTATCTACTCATTTTGGACATTAATCGTGACAAGAATGAATGATTTATCAAATTCATGGCATGCTCTCGTCACTTTTTTTTTCTAAAACAATTTTGTACCACTAATTGATCAACTTCTCATCCAAAATCTAATAAGGTCATAATATTATTTTCAAAATAAGTATTTTAAAAACTTAAGAAAAAAATTGGTGGGGATGTTTTACCATTTTTTTCCTTTTTCCTCAAGTGTTACGTTCAAGTTCACAAGAGACATATTTTTACGAGACAGAAATTTCAAAGGTACTTTATGAGATAAACAAAAATTTTAGAAACCATAAAATTGATTTTGACAACTATAAAAAATTAATACCTCATTTCCTATAGATTCTTATTTACTGATACTCGAGGAACCTTTATATATCATAATTATTTGTCTTGAATGGTTTGTGATCACGCTTTCATTGCAACAAAGTACCAAATAAATCAATTAATCTTTGAAATTAAGATTTTGCATGTTAGGATTCTTATTAGTTTTTGTTGAGTATTTTTTGACACCTTGACATGTACTCATGACAGTTGGAAGAGTTAAAAAATGGAAATTTTATTTCTCACTAGACGATAGTTGGTAACATTATAAATGTTTTTATTTACAAATATTGATTAATTGCCAACTTATTTTAACATTGAAACTCCTTCCAATGTTGATGATAACTAGGGGTGAGAATAGACTAGGCCGGACTACAGGGACCTACGATCTGGCCTACATAAAGTCTGACCTATTTAATTAAAAGGTTATGCTCAGGCTTTTTTAAAAGCCTATTAAATTAAATAGGTCAGGCTTAAGCTTATTAAAAAGCCTTATAAGCCTGATAGGCCGACCTATATATATATATATATATATATATATATATATATATATATATATATATATTATTTTTTGGGTACAATTAATATTATTTTTTAAAAAAACTAGCAATTCCATTCCTATAATTAAGTAAAATTTTAATTACAAGATGTGAGTTTCTTTATATTTCTCATTATTTTTATTAGTTTTCTTATTTCTGTTAATAATTCCTTTTTCTATTCCTATTAGGTTTCCTTTTTCTTTTAGTACGTTACTATATTCTAGAGCAAATAAAAATCATATCCTATCATATCCTACGTTCCTATAAAAAATCATATCTTATCATATCCTATTACGTTCATATACAAAAATCAATCATATCCTATCATATCTTATCTTATGGTGAATATGGAGGAGCTAATGATGAAATGACGTTACTATTAATTTTATTGGTAGATATTTTATGCACCGGTTCTGTTTAAATAGAATGGAGATGTAGGCTTTATTTTTTTGTTGTAATAATTAATATGTTGGTTTGATAGACTTGGATGACACTACCTCAAGTATGAAGTTTTTTTTTGTTTTAGATTATTTTATATCATTTGGTGATTTCTGTTTATATTATTAATATATTTTTAGGACTACCAACAAAATTAACGTTCGATTAAAAATTAAGGCAAATTATATATTAAGGCCTTGTTTAGCCTATTATAGAAGGTGTGCTATTTTTTTTTTTGGTAAAAACAACTAGGAATATTAAAGATTTAATGTAAAGAAGATTTTTAAATAGACTTTTAAATAGGCTATCAGACAGGCTAGACTTTTAAAAAGGTCAGGCTATTTCTTGTTCGTTGTTTTCTATTGTAAATATTTAAAGTGCCTTCAATTTTCTTCAAGTTTTTTACAAATGAGATACCTTGTATATTTACTAAAATTGTGACAGATTTATGGTGTATAAATTAACTTTTATACTATTTGAATGGAATTTAATGTCATTAAATTCAATTTTATCACTTTGAAGTATATTCCACACTACAATCCTAGCAAGACAAAACCATAATAAATCTACCATTCTAACCCCCCTAAATAAATAACACTACTAAATAAAACCTTTTTTTATTGTACTAAATCAAACCTAAACATTTCAAAATAAATCATCTGTTTTGCACCTCATTTATGAATATTTATTTATGAAGATTTTTTTTATCGTACTAAATCAAATCTAAACATTTTCATAAGCAAAAGACCAAAAAAGACAATTTATTAATTTTTGGTTATTACATAATTTAATTGTCGTAAAAGTAAAATTATTGTATATCGATTCGTTTTTTCTACGCAATAATTGACAATGATCTTTTATGGTTAATTCTCTTATACAATGAAAAGTGATATAGCATGTTAGTTCAATAGGCAATGAAAAGTGAATTTAAATGACTTTGATTTTCTTCTAGTTCTTGTTTTATCATGTACTTGAAAATTATTATCTACTCATTTTTCAACATTATAACTATGATAAGATGAATGATTTATCAAATTATCATGATATGTTCTTGTAAACTTATGCTTTATTTTTTTCTAAAATAATTTTGTAGTACCAATTGATCATCTTCTCATCCAAAATCTATAAAGGTCTTAATATTATTTCCAAAATAAGTATGTTAAAAACTTGGTGGGAATGTTATACCATTTCTTTTTCTTTTTGCTCGAGTGTTTTGTCCAAGTGCTCAATGGGCGAATTTTTACAAAACAGGAATTTCAAAGGTACTTTAGGAGACAAAAAAAACTTTAGAAAACATAAAATTGATTTTGAACAACTATAAACATATTCGTTGTTTTCTATTAGAATATTTAAAGTGCCCTTCAATTCTCTTCAAGTTTTTTACAAAAGAGATACCTTGTATATTTGTCTTAATTAATCTGATTCAAACTCAGATAGGAATCATCTTCAATAATTATCTTGTATACCTACATTTTATAGTAGTTTAAGGGAATTTATGTTATATCTTTCATGCTTTTGAGTTTTGTCTGCGTAAATTTTAGTTGAGTATTTAATAAAATCTTTTTTTAGTTAGAATTTTTAGATTATATCCTTTTATGTTTGATCTATGAATTATTTTCTTGTGATTGTAGAAACTTTATTCAAGTTTGGAGCCATGGTCATTTGAGTTGAAGTCTATATCTTAGGAGGTCTTGCGAAGGCAATAGAAGCTTGTTGTAAGTCCTAGGAACTTCGCACACCCTGTGCAAGTTTCAACGTTGCTGAAAAGTTGAAGTGCAAGAATTGCACACCCTATACAAAAATACCTATTTGGCTTATTATTGTTGGTTAGAAAGTATTCAATATGTTTCCTGCTTTTTGTCTTCCCTCTCTTGTTCCAAATATTCAAAAGAATTGTTCCTCTATATATTGAGATTTTGCTTTCAACTTAAGCAAAAATGTGATGAGCATCTTGACCAGTCTAAAGCTTCTGATACAAGAAAGACCCTACAAAATGCTATCCAACCACATGGTAAGTTACCATTTATGGTCTGAAATTTGCTGCTATGGTTTCCCTTTTCCTTTTGGCGATGAAAGGGAGGCATCATAATTTCATTAAACCAAGCCCATTTCATCCAATAATGTCTAGCGTACAACTGGCATCAACTTATAACAATATATATGACACTTTAGCCAAACTCATAATGTTTGTGCAATTAATACAACATAACCACAAAGAAATAAAGGTGAAGCCAATGAAACTAATAATGATTCTAAAGCAAATTCCTTCTATGATTGATTTTCCATTTAAAAGTTATCGTGACAAATGTCTCATATCTCTTGTTGTCAAGAGAGAAACCTCTTTCCCAATATGAATCTTTGTGTATTATGTGAGTGTTACTTTTAGCCTACAGAATGCTTAACACTTGCATATAGTCAACACACCATATATACATGCATAAGGAGAGAGAGAGAGTAACGATTCTCTTGCCATCCAAACAAATGAAACAATAGTCACACCCATTATCAATCATATTAATCATCTTTCTTCTCTTTTTATCTCTTTAAGTATTTACACTCTTTAATTTAGATATTAACCAATCTTTTTTCAACACACATGCAGGTTTTGTTTATTTTGATGTGAAAATGTTTGTATTTCAATATTATGTTTATTAATCAAAATACGTACTATATATGTTTAATATATTGAGATTCGTCACCATATCTTGACTTATATATAAAATGTAAATATAAATATAATCCTTGGAAATTAATTTCTGAAACTACTGCATGGTACATAGTGATGAGTATGTGTGATACACCTTTGTTTAAAAATAAAATAAAATTGTGATACTCCTCTCTCAGAAATAGGGCACTACACTTATTAGATCATCCTAATTAAGATTCTTTTTAGATTTTCTAACAGGCACTTTCATTGTTTAAACCCCACCAAGTGAAATGAAATCCCACCAGATGAAATGAAATCGCACCACTGGCACTGACAGTTCATAGCATGCTTTTAGAAATCTGAACTTTTTCTTCAATTTTTCTGTCCTTTACTCACACGTGTGGTGTGGCTGGTGACAAGCTCAGATAATGTGTTTATTATGAAATAGATTTAGTTGTGCTTGAGCCATCATAGCCATATGGTTCCCCCTCTCAACTAATCATTTTTGTCATAATATTATATAGTTAATAAACATTAGGATTTTAATTTAATTAGAATATATACATTCACATTCTTATCTAATTATAAACTATCATAAAAGTAAATTTTTAACTTTCATAATAATTATTTTTAAAAATATATTTAAAATAATTTGTGATTAGTTGAACGTATAAAAAATATTTATAATGAAAATATATAAAAAACTAAACTTTTTAGTTTTTATAAAATTTATGTCAACATAAACTGCATTTGAACTCTCTTTTTAGATATAAAAATATCATCGTGTAGATTTTATTCTAAATAATGAAACTTAATTTTATCAAGTACTAAAACATAAAATAATATTTTAAAAAAAAGTAGATATAAAGTTTGAAAATTCAACACCATAAAATCCTTGAAGTCTAAAACTTATACAACTATATGATTGTTTACAAGGAGAAGATTGCTAAAATTTTATTTTGTCACAAATATGATAATTGATGATTATGTTATAATTAAAACAACCTCTAACCAACCTAGTGAGTTTCGTCTAGTCTTCTTAATCACATCTAACTCCCAAGAGGGATAGTGTTTTGACTCTTCTTCTTTTATTGTTTCCAATCCATAATTTATGTTGTATAAAATTATATTAAAAAAAAAAATCTCTAAGTCAAAATGCATCAGCTCTGTTTGCACTGAAAAAAGAAAAGAACATTACACTCACATGTGCTCGAAGTTTAAAAAAATACTTAATTTCTCTTTTTTCAACCAATAATAAGTGTGTTAATTAAAAAGTATGTTTCTAATCTTTTTCTTTATGCTCTCACAAAAAGCACCCTATGGCTAAAATACAATTTTAGAAGGGAAGGAAACAGAGTTATATATAACATACAAAATAAATAAATAACTGAAAATTAAATATATGTTAATATATATAATTTTATTTTAAAAATTATTAAATTACAAGATATTTGTTAAAATTATAAGAAAATTGTAGAACTCCACTTTCAAAGTTACCTTAAGCATTTTTTAAAATATTTTAAACTAAGTAAGAAGGTAATAGATGGCTAACTAATTAAACCATGCATGTGGGAAGAGAATGAGTTTGTGTTTGTGGATTCTTCTTGATGAATGTTCTTCAGTTATGGAGTTCACGCTTGCTGATGGAACTATATTCTTTCATCTTGCAATCGTTAAACTTTTTGTTTGTTCTTGCTTCATAAGCATAAAAAATGTTATAGAAGAAGATGATGTTTTTTTTTTTGTTTTTAATAAATTTATAATTAAATTAATAACTCTATTAGTTATGATTACTACTGATTACATGATCAACGTTTACAAATTAATAGTTACCAGAAATAATTTAATGAAAGGATCAAAATTATCAAATTTTAAATTGGGGGATCAAATGTTCCATAGGAAAATTAAAATCGTGAATTTATCAAATTAAAAGAATTAAAATTACAATTTAATCTGTTTAAAATGTATGTTTAATTATATGGGGCGGGACTTGA
The DNA here is from genome assembly GCF_000004515.6 of Glycine max. NCBI lineage: Eukaryota > Viridiplantae > Streptophyta > Magnoliopsida > Fabales > Fabaceae > Glycine > Glycine max. Next base: position 30,629,825 of record NC_038249.2, read on the forward strand.
TGTGCATTGGTTAAGTAGCTGCTGTAAAGTGAAAAAATATTTATTATATAAATAATAAGAGAACATAAAAAGTAGTCATCAACGATATAATTTTACATATTTAAATAAATAAAAATTTCCTTTTGATTCTTTAATTAATAAACTAAGGACACTAATTAATTAGTGTTTGCCTAATTATAATGGATGGTATATTTGATTAAATAGTTTAATTAAACTTTTTTTTTTATCATGGGGGAAAGGAAACAGCAAGTAAAGGAAGAAGCAGATGCTGAGGACAATCCTGGATACACGTGCAAGTCTCATTAGTAGCAAATCCTAATTTTGCAAGGATGATCAGCGCAATTATCCCTTCGCGAAAGGTATGCTTTAAGACGAATGGAAGGTATATTTGAGTAAATAGTTTTTCCTCTCAAAAAAATAAAAACAGATATAGTTTTAGGAGTATTTTATACAAGTTGTAAATTGTTTTCATAAATTATCATGAAAGACTTAATAAAATAAGTTGAAAATAATTTTAAAACTATTTTTGTAAGTATTTTCAAATATTTAATTACACAAATAATAATATGCCCAATATTATTGGTGCAATCAATCATATGCCCAATATTGAAAGAAAATTATATCATTTATAATAATTTTACCCGACTTTCTTATAATTTTTTTCTTGATTCTAACATAATTAGTTTTTGGGATATAAAATTGACTTATCAATAAAGAGAGGAAAAAAAAGGAGGATCGTGAGTTCTGCCTAATTCTAAATCAATCATATTCTGCACAAGCTGATGCACACCACCAAAATAGTTTTTAAGCATACTCTGACTTAATCTCGAAACATTACCTGTCTGTTAGTTTAGTACATAGATGATATGGCTAGGAGTAGTGATCTGGTAGTAACACTAGGCGTGAGTTTGAAACTAATAAAAATTGATAAATTGATCATTAATATTTATCAATAAAAAAATAAAATTATTTTTTATAATCATTTGTGTCATAAAACAAATTATAGTATTAGAGTATTAGTCATGTAAAAAATCGAATCCCCTTTAGCAATATTAATTAATTAATTGCATAAAGTTAAATCATTGTAACCTTATGAAGAATATGGCTTGTGTGGTGGTGACAAAGAAAAAGCCTAAGCGCGTGCTTTGATTCAAAAAGAGTGTGAGGTACACTCCCCAATACATATTCCATTCCATGATACGAACGGGACACTAGAAAAGTCGGTTACGTTCTAATGTTGCCTTGTTTGCCACCCCCACAAAGAAATCTAAAAAGTCCAATATTATCGCCTATGCTATTATGGTTATCCCTATGCCCATACTCTATATTTAATTATTTATTGTTGCCTTATCGTTTCTTTTCTTAATTTTTACTACATTAAAAAAAAATTCACTATTTTTCTTTTTTTACAAATAAAATTCAAGTAAGTTGGATTTATAACTTAAAAAATAGAATCATATATACTTTAAGACTTACTTAAAGCTTATAAAAATATTTAAGATTATTCATCAATAAAATTCTTGAATCCTTATCAGAGTTTGATTTTTATGAACTTGATCAAAATTTATGTATTTATTTTATATTATCATTTAATTACTAATTTAATATCTAAGTTGATATTTTTACTTTCTTAAAAAAAAGAGTTGGTATTTTTACTAACTTTTAGAGATCAATTTAATAATTTTTTCAATATTTTTTTTGAATTTTTTTTTTCAATATTTGAAGTTTGAAAGTTTACTTATTACCAGTATCGTTTTTAATACTTAGAAATTATTTATATAACTTCCCTATTTTAGAATCCATTTAGAAGAAGAAATAATATTTTAATGATGAAAATGAGGATTTATATTAATTTAATTAATTAATAATGAACATTTAATATTACTATATTAAATGTCTCTTTAGTTAGTTTTCTTACCATACCTAACACGTCAGGTAAATTAAGCACCATACCAACTTTTGGCACCTGTCTCACGATTACTCAAAAAGCACTCGTTGATTCTCTCACTATATCTACAATAGAAACATAGAATAAATAAAAACACAGTTTCTTTTTCTTTTGTTCAGCTAATTTTTTTATTTTCCTTATACAAAAGTACAAATTCTTGCCTTCTTAGCTTGGATTCTCTCTCTCTAAATTTCAAACAAAAAAAAAAGCAACGAAAACAAAATCTCTCTTTCTCTCTCCTCCCCAGAAACAAATTTGTCAAGCTTTTCTCTCTGTCAAAACCGAAACGCAGAAAACAAAACAAACACACACAACACAGCACAACCCAAACGACTAGCCAACAGCAAAACGCAAACACTCTCCTCAAAACGACAACCGCCACAAAACAACACAACCACCGCCCCTCACCGCCTTCATCTTCTCTCTCTCTCTTTAGGTATCATCATATCCATCACAACATTCATCATCAAAAAATGTTTCTTGTTATTTTTCTTGTTATTAATTATTAATTATAATCATTTACCTGTTTTAAATTCCCATGATGAAGCTTGAAAAGACGAAAACTTAAACCTTTTTGTTACGAAAAAAACAGGGTCGATGGCTGAATTCGGAAACAACAACAACAACGGCGCCAACACGACGTCGTCGAGGTTCTCCTTCTTCAACCGTTCCCTCACGACGCTCCGCAACGAAAAACCGCCGCAGCTGGACCGTTCTGTCACGAAGCTCGTCGAATCTTCGCGCGGCGGCGGCGGCGGCGGCAGCGTCGTCAAGCGCCTTTGCAGCTTCTTCGAATCCGCAAAATCTTCCTCTTCTGAACATCAAAAACTCAAACCCTCGAAATCGATCGAAAACTCGGATCCCTCGGTAAAATCGCTCGATTCGCCGGCGAAATCAATCGATTCCTCGCCGGCGATTCGATTACCTGGAACCGAGGATCGGATCGTGTTGTATTTCACTAGCTTGCGTGGAATTCGAAGAACCTACGAAGATTGCTACGCGGTTCGGATGATATTTCGGGGATTTAGGGTTTGGGTTGACGAGCGCGACATTTCGATGGACGCAAATTACCGTAAGGAGTTGATGAGCGTGTTGTTTGGAGAGAATAACAACAACAACAACAAAAAGAAGGGACACGTGGCGCTTCCGCAGGTTTTTATAAGGGGGCGGCACGTGGGGGGTGCTGACGTCATCAAGCACATGTGGGAGGTGGGGGAGCTGGAGAAGGTTCTGGAAGGGTTGCCCAGAACGAAGGGTGGGTTCGTTTGTGAGAGTTGTGGTGATGTGAGGTTTGTGCCGTGTGGGAACTGCAGTGGGAGTAGGAAGGTGTTTGATGAGGATGAAGGGGTGTTGAAGAGGTGTTTGGAGTGCAATGAGAATGGCTTGATTCGGTGTCCTAATTGTTGTTCTTGAAGTTCGCAAACAAAATAATAAAAAGAAGAAAAATTTGAAACCTTGGTGTGTGTAGTTGTTTTTTTGTTGTTGCATGAAACATAGATGCGGTTCCTTACATGATTCTGGTGTTGTTGTCCGGTCAGTGTTGGAGTTTCAAGTGCGGATAGTTTATATTACTGATGTGAAACACTCCAATTTTACTTTCTTTTTTTTTGGTACTGTTGGACAATCAGAGTCGGATTTTCACGTGTGGTGTGAATGCTTGCATTGAAGATCAACTTGGATTACCGTAGTGAAGCTCAGAATTGGGGTTTCATGTGTGTAATAGAGGTTTGCATTGAAGATCAAAGTGGGTTATCGGAATTAAACTCCAATTTTGATTGGAGGACGACATGAAAGCATGTGAAGAACGGTGTGTACGTTTTTTTGGTAGTTGTTTTTACATATATAGGATGCACAAGTTTAGGTGTGGTTATTTGATTTGAAGGAAGGTGAAGGTGCTTGGATGGAATGAGTTTGGTTAAAGGTTATGTGGTGATTCAAAACACTCTTTGAATTTTTTGTTTATTGGGTGTTTTTTCTTCTTTTATTTTGTGTTATGAGCTGATGGCTTGTTTTTTCAGCTCCTTGAACTGCATTTTGTTCAAGAGTGTGATTATTATCTTCTACACAAAAAAAATACCAGATGGATTTGAGTATGATGATGGCTGTTGAAGTTCATTCACAATACCGAGGAGTGTTTCTTCTCGAAACAATGTAAATATTTAGTATTATTATCAAAGGGATTTGCAAATATTGACCATTACAGTTTATATTGAGAGTTTCTATTTGTCATCACATATTTCTTCTTGTGTTTACTAAATTTTTGATGGCACATAAGTTCTGAATTGTTTGAATGCAGCATGTCAAAAATATGAAAATGGCATGTATCTGTGAGAATTGTGTTTCTCTTCGGGGAAATTGAAACATATACTCCTGTTATCAATCATAAGGATTAGCAAACAATGGCCATTGATTTTATAATGATTCCTGGTTATTGTAATTCTTATTTTAGTTCTCAGGCTTTGTGTCTTGAATCTTGATTATCTCCATGTATGGATGGGCATAGGACATGTGCAAATGTGCCAATAATATAAAAAATATCATTCATGGGGTTTTGGTATTGACTGTGCTGCTTTGAGAACATCATCATAGTATGCCATGTTGTGTTGAATGTGCTGTTGTTTTCCAACACCTTAACCTCTAATCCAATGCAGAATTTTAACTGGTGATGAAACTGATAGGATATCGACAAAGAATGTTACTAAAGTCGAGTGCATTACTCTTTGTTTCAGAAAATGTTGGTATTTTCTTTATAAACTTTTGGATTGAAATGGTTATCATCATCTTCATATGTGTAGATGTAATTAGACTTCATGGAATTTTGAAGACAGAGCCAAAGAAAGAAGGGAAAACCGAAAATTAAAGAACATTATTGATTATTCTTTCCCATACCCTTAAGAAGTAGAGTGAGAACAGGTAATTCCATGTAATATTCGTGGCTTTGATACATGCTAATGAAGATTCTGCATTGTGGGTACTGTCACCTTATCGATTTCTTCCCCTCAAATTATAAATTCTGATGGAACATTTTGGCACCCTCTTGATGTTTCTCGATGTTTCATAGGTTTTATTTTCCTTTTCATGTTTGATGTTGGTAGTTGGTACGAGGTTGTTTTCCTATATCCATGATAATACTATTAATATGAAGAGGCTGGATGTGGCAACTACTGCATAGTTGATACAGTAGATTGAAGACCAAAATAATTAGTAATATACTATGTTAGATGGGATTTTGAGTTTCCAGTGTGAATGTTATTTACCTCGTACTTGCTCTTAAGGGGAGAGAGGTGTAAACACTTAAAATTGGTCTCAATTACTTCTATAACCTAGAGGTAAATATTTATTTATTGGGTAAATTAAATTGTAGGTCGTTAAACTATTTAGAGATTTTTAAATGAGTTTTTATAATTTGCTATTAGCTTAGTATTGTATAAGATAAAAGTTTAATTTATATAAAAATTTAGAATAAAATAAATATTGTTAAATATATTAGTTTAATTTATAATGAATAATTTAATTTGTAATATAAAGTTATTTTTAACTATTGATAATTTTAAAAAAATATATGAAACTTTAATTTAGAAATAAACATAAAAGAATGTGAATTAAAAGTGATTAGTGTTTAAGAGGATTAAATATTCTCGTAAGAGTGTTGTTTAAGACGATGGAGAGATAAATGCTTTAGTTAGTTGCTAGGAGCTAGGAGCAATGCATGAAAATTATCTAAAAGAAGATAGAATGATAAAAATGTCTAATTGAAAAAAATAAAGATATTAAAAACTTGATTGTAATTTTTAAATTTTTTTTTATAGAAGTTTGTTTTGATGTGATAAGATAACCAACTAAATGGTCTTTAGCACGTGTGGCACCTGATCCTATTTAGAATTTTCTTCCAATGGATAAATATCATGATAGATACACCATTGAAGATGGCTTTAGTGAGAGGATTCAATCTTCACTTTGTTGTGAGCATTTAATCTCTTAATCTCTTATGTTAAATCCCAACCCTTTTTTTCTAAATTTCTAAAGAGTTTAATAACCTACAATGCATTTAACCTGGTTTATTTGAATATTCAATCAATTCATATTCCATACGCAACAATTGAATTGGGATCTTGCCCACCTAACAAATTTGATGGCTTTGTCTTCTTTTTCAAGGCACCCTATCGTAGAAATCCAATTAGTCCCTCGTATTGAATATGACCTTAACTTTCGGCAACTGTCAGAGAAAGATATAGGGGAATGGATTCTCATGTTTGCTTGCATTTTTTTGGGGTCAAAACTTGCATGTTTAACAAAGAGAAAACAAGTAGTACTATATCGTGCAAGTTGGAGTGAACGCGAAACTATCCATTCTTTAAGACAAAGACAAGGTAAAAGGAAAACCCTATGCATTAGTTATTCAACGAACTACAAACAAATAATAAGTCGTTGATACTCAATAATATTAGAGTTGATCTCCTAAAAGATCTTGAGTTGAAGTTTTATAAATATAAAAATATGATTGAAAAGGAAAAATTTATTAAAGATAATAAATCAATTATTCAATAAATATATATATTATTTTTTGCACGATAAATGTGCAGTGGTGCACTTGATGAGATTTACAACTTCTTTTGTTATTTTATTGAGCAAAATATTTTTACTACTTCAAAATTTGTCAAATTTACACTAAACTTTAAATTCATCATACATTAGACTTGGACCAGTCTAAGCTTATTACAGATGGCTCACGTTGTCTTGATCAAAGCTTTATGGTAGTGTGTTCGGAAATATTTTTCACACACTGAATCACTTCTAAAATGCAAAAGCTACCGCAGGTAACTTCAATTTAGACGAAGAAAATTATATTTTAACGTGTAATTAACTAAATAATTCAAAAGCTTAAGATTTTTTTTTATCTACAATGGCGATGATAAAAATTGAATCTAAGTTTTTACTCACATGCTCCAATCTCATCACTAGGTTGATCCCGGTGAATTTATTTCAACGCTTAAGTTAGCAAATGTTATAGTAGAATGATAATAATTTTCGTAAATGAGCATAGTAGTGTGTGTTTGCATTTCGTGTATAACTATACTTTTTATATTATTTTGGTTAAAATATATTTTTAGTTGTTTATATGTTTTTATATTTAGTTTGTTTTCTTATCTTTTAAAAAAATTAATTTAATCCTTTATATTTTTTAAGTGAGACAAAGTAGTTATTTCGAAATCATGTTATTTTTTTATTTTGGAACATGATTTGAACTCTTTTATTAATTCAATATATAAAATTTGTCTCATTAAATTCACATAATCACAATTACATAATTCAGCTGATATTAAACTTAAAAAGTTCATAAACATGATGAAAATTCTGTGAAAAATAAATCCAATTAGAAATAAAAAATGAATCCAATGAAAAATTAGAAAATTAAAAAATCTAATATTAAATTCTTTTCTAATTATTTTTGAAACTCGTTATTCACATGATTTTCATCATATTTATGATTCTTTTTTGTTTGAATATTAGTTATGTTTCAAAGTATTCATTTAAATAAATATAATGGACAAATTTCACGTGTTAGATTAGTAAAAAAAGTTAGAAGAATCATGCCCCAAAAAAAAAAAATCATTTGAACTCAGTTTAAAAATACACTACATTAAACTTTACAAATTATAAAAGAGTATAATTGAAATATAAAAGATTAAAAGTGTGCTTTATCTTATTATTTTCGTGAAACATTTTAAAATATATTTAAGTTTTTAAATATATTTTAAAATGTTTCACGAAAATTTTACAATCGTTCGATATGAATTGTTGTGAATTAGAGAAACACTGACAGTCTAGATGTGAAAAAAGATAAGGCTCATACGAAATTTGCTATGAATGTGTGAATAGTGTGTCATGATTTTGCTTTTTGTGGAAATGACCTTTTTACCCTATCATAGAAGAAGATCTCATTTGGATGACAATTCGTTGTTGGTGTCATAATGTTGGACCAAAAGGAAGCAGATTCGGTACCCTTAGTGGTCCAAAAATATTGGGCCCAAAGGGAGCAAAAAGGCCGATCCATGTAGTTCCTATAAGTAGCAACGAATTTGTACAGCATTGGAGCAAAGGGTTGCTACAATGATATGTAAATCTTCTACACCAGCCATGTATTGTGTTGAAGCTCATTATTTGTGACTTGTTATTGATTTTTGTCTCTGTCCTAAAATAATAGTTGTCCTAATTATTTTATATATAAAAAAATGCAATAAGTAGATAAAAAAGAGTGAGGATTTTATAAATTTAACTTTATATTATCATTAATTTATTTATAGATTTTGTTATCTATTATTAATATTATAAGAGAATAACCCTTAGACTTTAGTTTTCTGATATTATCCCAATGATGCATTCTGACTCTTTCTGAATCATTCTGATTGTTGAGATACTCAGAGTTAAGGTCTTTATCATTCTTAAATAAGCTTTGCATAGCTTCATTCTAATTCAAGTATGTTGTTTTTCTTTATTCTTAGTATGATAGGCAGATAGCTATTAGTAACTTACCTTCCCACTTTTATATAAATTTGATTTTTCCCTTATTAAAGAATAAGAAGGAATCATGTAGATTTTTTGTGAGAGTTATTTTCTCTCCATAACTTCTTGAAACCTCTCAGATGATTAATTTTACAGTTTTTGTTTACACATATATTCATATTAACGTGATTACTTAATTATAAAAAATTCTAATTGATTCTACATAGTGTAATAATAAGAATTGCGTAATTATATGAGATTATATTTTTATTTTATTTTTTTGACAATTATATAAATTAAATGAATGTCTTTCTCTCTCTTTTTATATATATAACCAAAATGACATCATTATACAAATTAGTAAACAATACACCTTTTACTCCATACCTATTTTCTACTACTTTTGAGTATGTTTTCTGCTAAAAATTTAGATTTTTTTTAATTATTGTATAATATGCATCATCAAAAGATTTTTTTAGCCCCCTTTAACAAAGTTCTGAATTTGTCCCTATTGCTAATGATTTATCATAATTAAAATCATGTTATCTATACTGGATTCAACCGGAATAAGGTAATAATTTGCAAAAGTATCTCTGAATATCACATTGTTTTACCCTTTAAATACCTCAATATTCACTTCATTGTGTTTACATGTCGATTTCATTAGTCAGACATAAAACTACAAACTTGGTTTAGAACATGTTTGCACATATATGATCTATAAATTCAAGTAGTGGGATAAAAGTTTAGACACAAAGTATAAGGTTTTATTGTACACCGAAAAATGGGTGTGAAACCCATGAATTAACTTGTTAATGCCATTTTCATTGAAATAAGATAAATTTTAAAAAATAAAGAATAAATAATGCAAATATACTATTGAATTAACTAATATTTTAAATCAAATATATCATTTTCAAATTTGTTATTTATTTATTATTATATCGATAATAGTATTTATTAAAGTATTAAAAATATTATTCTATATTAAAAAACGGAAAATAATCGGAATTGTTGGATCCTAAAGGGGGAGAGTAGATGTTGAACCATCTAGTTGGGTTGCAACTTCACCGTGTGACATAATAAAAGGGAAATGTGTGACAGTAGGGAAAGTACACCAAACACAACACAAAAATCCCTTATATTGATGGAGGTATTATAATCATCTTACATCTAATCTGTTCTTTCAAAAGTGTAACAAGTGACACTTTTCATTGTAAAATTTGGGGTCCATGGGTGGACAACCTAATGAATTTGACCACCCTAGAACGTTTCATTAATGGAGATGGAACATATTTCGTAGTTCCCCTCTCATCTCATGAAAGCTGTATTTTGCTGTCAAACATTCGCATTGATAACAATTTTTCCCTTCATTATTAGTTATTATTTTTTATCAATTGTACTTTAACCTTCACTTGAATTTTAATTATTTTACTTTTTTATTTTGAAATCAGAGGAAAGGAAATGAAAAAAAATACTAAAGGACAGAAATTATTCAATAAGTTAAATAAAGAGTATAATAAGAAATCAGATAACAATTTTAACTAAAACAAAATGGTAATTATATTTTTTAATTCATGTGTCACAACGACACTAAGAAAGGAATGAAAGTAGTATTTTGAAATAACTAAATAAAAAAAATCTTTGTATTTATAAAAAGAATATTTGAAATAACTCCGAAATCCCGTCAAGTTGGACAAACCCATTAATTATTAGGTGATAAAGTTTTATGGTCAAAAGTCATTATTATTCGTGTTCAATCCTTGTTTGATAAAAGTATGGAAGACTATGCACTTGAATTGAAGGTCTATTTCAATCCTAACCATTTGAATTGAAGTTTTGGAGTCTAAACAAACAAGGCTTTGAATAATTTATGTATTCAATTATCTGTCTATAACCTTATGAAGTCTTAGAAGGAAATACTGAGAAATTGCTGGATAGATTTCAGTTTTCCAAAATTGACCAAGGTCGTTTAAAGACCTCCTCCACCTTTCCATCAAAATCCTTATTCAATTTGGTTAAAGAACACATTTTTCAGAGATATTATTTACCTTAAAAAGGTAGACTACATGGATCAAAAGACATCATTTGATAACAAAAGTTTTAATGAGTTGTCAATGTTGTCAGAATAAAACATTATTAACAAATTAAGGTAACTCCTTAAGATACAAGTACAACAACAAAAACTTTATCTCACTAGGAGATGGATCACATGACCTCATTAGACTTAAAGACCAAATTCTTAAGATATTATTCTTCATGAGGTTCTTAAGATACCAGTACTCAGGAAAAAAAGTTAGAAACTTGGATAGTGAAGTAATCCCATCAAAGTCATGGAATAATGTACAAGAGAGAATGAGACAGGACTATCTACACATACAAATTCCTATGATTTGTGCTCCAAAATGTGATTTCTCCAAAATGTGATTTCAATTGAGTTATGATCCTTAACATTTATCCAGCTATTGAGTAAGGGGAACACACTCAAGCTCAAGCTCCAACTCACCCCTCTCAATATTTTGTAGCCTAACTGAGATTTCCTGTTTGATTTTCCCTTCATCAAGAGATATGATACCATCTCTAACAAGGGTGTTGTCGTTGCTTGCTACAAATTTCCCAAGTTGCATGGACTCATTAATATTCGATTTCTCGTAGGCCTTTGCGGCAATAACTAGAGGTTGAATGTCTATTTCAGCCTCCCCCATAAAATCATCAGTTGAAAATGTATCCTTGTCATACACAAGCTGCACATAAACATCCCAACAAACCTAATCAATCAAACTTGGCTGACACAGAAAATGGTTTAATGCAATATTACCAACAATATAAATAAAATAGAAGTGATTTTCATGTAAATGTAATGCATAAATAATGACAAGATAAGTACAATGCTACTAGACATTAGCAGCATTTTCTGAGGAGAAAAGGAAGGCATATAGAATTCCCAAAGATAAAACAGGTAATAATGGTGTCATGATATGCATGTTATTTACCCAGCTTTAAGAATGTTAAAGAAGGGATGAAAATTATCAAGAAGAAATATTTAGCTAATTTTTCTTTAATATAAATTGCAAACAAAGGAAAGATGAAGAACCTCTTTTCTACATAACAGTATAGTTTAACAAGTTAATCTTATAAATCTAAAGCCTTATTCCTAGTTCGAGGGGAAATGACAATGAATGAACATTAGTGTTGCAACCATTGAAATGATCAATTACAAAATAACTGTATTTGAAGTCTCAAAATATATTATTCTGCATTCATGAAATTCTCACTTTCTCACTAAGTACAAGTATTACTATGATACCATAAGACCAATACCAACCATTAATGATTAACAAAAAATGAAGAAAAAAGTTGAACTTACCACTTTTAGAGGAGGAATGTTCTCTGGAATTGATAGCATTAGGCTCTCATTCCAAACCGGATTCAAATTGCTCTTTATGACACGTGTTTTTACTGACTGCAACAACAAATACAAAAAGTGTTTCATATTAAGTGTCGCATTTTTTTCTCATTCCATCTATATTTTAAAGTAGGTCATAGATGAAGATGCTCACTTGGTGACCCAAAGAAAGGATGACATAAGGGTCACTAGTCATTACATCTCGAATGGCTAGGTGAGTGCCTTTAACCACATTAACCTTAATCAGCCCAACAAATTCAACCATACCTGCCTATAACAGTAAATGGAAGCAACAAGATTTAGTGTACAGAAAATAAAAACATTCAACATTTAATAACTATTATTTCCCTTTCTATATTCAGAATAAGGTACAGAAAAATATGTTTGACATTATAGTTATGCTTTGATTCTCATCTGCTTCTTAATATGACTCTAAAGTCAGAAGCGCATAAGAAAAATAGGTGATAAAAAGCTGAATGTTGCAATTCATGAAAACTGAATCTTGTATAGGTTGTGCATTTTATCACACGACAGACTAACAAACATAATTCGGGGATAAAAAGTGTTTTATCATAAAATGTATCATATACATAATGTTTTGTTCTTAGAAATTTTAATAATAGCAAACAAATTTAGGTTCTTCTTTTCAACAAAGCATGTTGCTATTCAATTTATCTTTCTCCTTTCTTTTTCATCCGTGCTCACCTAGTTGAACATGATAGATGGTGAATTATCCTTATCTCTAACAATTTTTCTATTCATTTGCCTCAATAAACATACAAAATTTTATAATCACATAGAAACCTGTATTAAGAATAAGGGAAAGCTACAAAGTTATACTAAAGCTAGATATGAATTGTCTGCTTATGCTCCTTTCTAAATATTGTTTTAGTAATCATCTGACTAAAATATAACATTAAAAGGCAAAGGCCCTACTATACTTACAAATATTGTCCAGAATATAGAGCATGAAACTCATTCAATAAGAGTTTCGTGCAAGTCATTACTAAAACTCATTCTCTCACCCTTTTTGGCTAAAAATAGAGAAAAAGGGATCGAGGAACAACAAAAGAATTTAGTATGTAGCCCACTTTGTTGCATTAACTGACTCCAAAAGTAATGTTTCTGTTCATTTAACAGATGACTAATAGAACTGACATCAATCAAAGAAAAAATTACCAAAGAGGTACTCTTCTTTGCAGCCTTGTGCTCAGAATCTTTTCTTCCCCAGCTGTTTCGGAATGCGTTCCCAATACGATGTTTGCTTTGTTGTTTTTCAGATGGTTTCTTGTCCATAAAAGAATTGTAGTATGAAGTGCTACTCTGAGCAAGAGCAAGTGATATGCTTCTTCCTTGAGATGGGATAATGGGGCATGACAAATTGTCATCACAGTCGACAAATTGCTGCATCTCATATTTTCTCCTGAGAAATCAAATAGTATATTTCCAAATCAGAATAATGTAAATTCCTCCACACAAAAAAAGACATTTTGTTTCCTTATAGTTACCGAATAAATTCAGAGCGCTCCTCAATGGATGAATGTGGTTTTGGTTTTCTTATGTTACTTGGAAGGCAAGCTTCGTACTTCTTATTTAATAATGTATTGCCACCCAACTTTGCTAATGCATCAACTTGTTCATCTGTCCATTCATCTAGCTTCAGTGATAGAACCTACAATAGCTTCAAATTGTGTTAGAATTTCTTTGTTCAGTGTGCCAGTTATTAATGCACAAATAACTTGGTGAATGGTGGCTCATGAAATGGGGACAAGGGGTTCAATATTCCCCTCCCATCACATTAAAATAAGATAAAGTCAAACATGGAGTGCTTTCATATGAGTGATTAAGATCAAGTTTGGATAAACTTCTCAATAAATATTTATAAAAGAAGATAAATTAATAAAGAAATAAATTAAATTTCTCTCATAAGTTAAAACTAACTTATGTATCTCAAGTCTTTCTAGAGCTTTCTGGTCTAATTTTTTTAAGTTGAGATGCATAAGTTATTTTTAATTTATGAGAGAAAATTGATTTATTTTACCACTTTAATTCTTTTTGTTTTCTTTTTACGTATTTGTTGAGAAGTTTACTAAAACTGACTCTAATAACTGATTTTGATTAAAGATTCTTAAGAATATGCAATATATATTCACACTGACTTTCTGTTTAATTTAATTTTAAGCTACCGAAGTTTATTTCATTTTGTCTATTTCTTGTTGACAGTAGTTTAAGATGACATTGATTTATTAATTAGATAAAGTTGTAGTTTTACATGGAACTCGCTTTGAGTATTAGCAATCTTAATTTGTGACCTTTTTCAATCTAGCAAGTATTTTTCTTAATATTATGTCATGTGATGTAAGATTAATATTTTTCTATTTGCTAATGATTATTGATGAGCACATATAAAAAGGTATGCCACTAGTTGTAATTTAAGAAGGTTTGATACACAAGATATACTAGAGCACATTATAAAATAAGAGAGTACAGTAATCTGTCCTCTGAACACACACATGTTTCTGAGAGAGTGGAAATAGTGCATATGTAATTTTAACATAATTCTTTTAATGCAAGCATATAGTTATTTTCTGCAAATATGTATGTTTGTGTGTGTATATCGGTTCGTTGTGAAATCCAACAACCTTCTTATTTTTCCCTGAAGCATAATAAATGAATCTAATCAAATGATAATTTCACTAACAAATTATCAGAAAAAATTTGCTAGAAATATACCTTTGATATGTGGACTCCTAGACTTCTATGTATGCCAGAACACTTGATGCAAATAAATACTCCAAGACTTGAAGACCTGATGTTGAACAAATTTATCACATCTAAACAAGTGCGAGTAATATCAGCTATTAATTTTAAGATATGACTAACTTCTCAATGAACTCTGAATACAACATTCCATATCTTAAAAAAATTTGAGCAATTTTGCACAAATTGTTCTTTTTATATATATTCTAATTTTTGTATTAATCATTGTTCCTAGTTTGTAAATCCACCATATATAATTCTTTCAACATGATTTTAATTTGAAAATATGTTGCCTTAATAATTATTAACATTAAATTTATGCCTTTCTCCACTAGAATCTGGAGATTTTAAAGAATATATAAATGTGATTTTAGACTTGATTAATTTGTTATATACACTCATTAGTACCAATGATAGCCATGGTCTACAAAACCTATGGTTTGTATATTTACCCAATAAAATCTTATCCCTTAGCTTGAATTTGAAAACTTAAGTCACCGAGATAAGAATCACATGTAAAGACAAAACAAGTTAAAATTGTTGTTGCTAGTTTAGTCAAGTTTAAATAACCTTAAAGCATGTTTATCTTAGAAAATGCAAGAAAAAATTCTTTTGGTAAGACATTAAAATAACATTTAGTTCATGATTGAATTGATGATGATGTATATAATCATGAAAGATAAACAAGCCAAACAAACTAAATTCCTGTAAAAATTCAGGCAAATACATACACCCATCTTGGCTCTGGTGTTCCACAATCAGCGCAAAACTTGTTTCCAGCGTGATGCATAAGATCTGCTATCCTTTTCTGTGGACCTAGTAATTGGTAAAAATGATGAAAAGGAATAAGATATAAGCTAAAATTAATCAAGTAACGAGGCATATGAGGTTAATAACTAAAGTTGAATCCTACATGTAGACAAACTATCTATACATGTTGCACTTATAAATAATTTTCTTTCAGTATTATACAACATAGTCACATATATATTCCAGGAACATTAATCCTTTATTAATATATAATGTAATTTATGGTATTGCATTCTATAAGGAATACAAATTTATTCAATCCCTAATGCCAAATACAGTAGCTAGCACAATATGGTTGACATGAATTTTCTAAGAAGAAATAAAGAATTATGAGGAATCTTTGATTCATAGATTAATATTATTATTTATCATGTCTAAAAATAATTATCATAGAGGAGAGTGCATATTGATAGTAATATGGAAGACATTGAATTATCAGTTGCCTTTAGGTAAAAATTACACTCAACATTTATTGCCTCTTCTATAGAGTAGCTATGTCCTAAATTGATTTCTGAAAAGTACTAAAAAATTTCGACATGCATTATGACTCTGATGAAGTTCTTTGAATACATTTTTGAAATTTTATAATGCCATTCTTTTTTAACTTCCTCGCTAAATTGCTAATTGCTCTCCAAATGAAGATGAGCACATTTGATTGTAAAGATAATGACCACTCTCAAGATGCTTTGGGACTCATTAAAAAACTAAAGATATAAAATAGATGATACATCACACACAACCTTCTGTGAGAGCATAAAAAACAAAAATAATTTTGAATTGTTGATGACTCATTTCTATTATGGAGTCTTAAACCTGAACTATAATCTTACTCCATGTTTTGCATATACTAGTTCGTGTTCTAGGAGAATTTTTTGTGTGATGCTTAACTAAAACCAAGGATCATTTAACTATCATCAATATTTCACCTTTGATATCATGACATGGTACAAAGCACAACATCTTAAGTATCTACTATATCCTCAGAAATCATAATAAGAAACCAAAAGATTTAGCCAGAAATTCCTAGGAAGTAGGACAATTGTTCCCTAGTTACTTAAAATTCATTCTCCAATTCCTTAGAGGAAAGGCATTTGCATTATCCCTTCTCACCCATCAAGTGGTCTATCATCGAAGATTTTTCACAAAAGGAGCATGCTAGGGGTCGGGGGTGAGAAATTGAATGAAATAATTCTATGATAGCGATGATTATCTTCATGTGCACAAAATCTATCATTCTATTTATTTATATATTTATTTTTTGAAGGGGGAGAAGATGTTTAAAAAAAGATTATAAACTCTTACATATTACATCTTTTGTCTCAGGATTTTCATGTTGTATAGACATATCTGGCCTCTAATATTTGGAACCCAACGGGCCTCCAATATCTGAAACCCAAAGGAAAATATGGTGCTACAATCTGTGACCAGCCATATGTCAGTTGCTTCTCTGCATGCAAATACAATGCATTGCACGTATTAAATTTACAGCTTGCACATGGGATATGCAAACCAAAATGAATAAACGTCAATGGTGGCCAAGAGGTTGCAAATTGCAATGGCATATCCATTGAAGATATAAAAAGAAACAACTTTTGAACAGAAATTCTTACATATTAGAATATATCTTTTTCCTCTTAAATTTTGTGAATTAAGAAGAAGCCAAAAATGAATTCTTTTTCTGCACTGCAACAAACCAAAATGATGTTTAAACCAAATGGATAAATCAAACATATCATATCCAATTAATGGGGTTGTGAATGATTGAAATAACATACCTGAGTCTGGAAATATTCAAAAGGGTCTTTGAGAAAATTGGTTTTTGTCAACCAATGAAGGTGAAAGCTTGAAGCTTTGATAAATATGCATTGAATAAGAAAATAAAGAAACTTGGAAATTCATTTGACAAGCAAAATGTGATGGTTTTTGGAAGTGGCAACAAATCACAGGTTTCGGGGAAACGAGACAGATCTGAATTTTGTTTTGTTCCTAACAAACTTTATAATTCTAGAAGATAAAAATAAATATAAATCCATAGGCATTAAAGGTTAACGTGGAATTTGCTATAGATTCTAGGCAATGAATTGACTTTTTTTAAATGAATAATTAACAGGATTGACACACCAACTAACGAACATGAATGTGTACACCCTAGCATGGCGTGTATCTTGACATGTGTAGTACATGAAAAACTTGGCAAATATTCAAGAAGAACACACAGTCAATATCAACTATGCAAAAGGCTAGCTACCACCCAAAAATAAAAATTTCCATCTTTTTCTTTTCCAAGTCAATATTAAAAAAATCTTTATTTTCCGTCCTTAAACTTGAGTAAATTAAATTTGAATTTTGAATGGCACTTTAACAATTTGAATGCCTCTTCTTAAGATTTTAATGATTCTATATTTAGTTTGGGAAATAAATAGTTGTTTTGTTTTAAAAATATTTATTCAGCAACAACAACTACTTTTACAAAGGTCTTTAAAGTATTTATGTCAAATAATTTTTATGACGTGTGTTTACTTGTGTCAAATAATTTTTATGACCTGTTTACTTTTCAATTACATAATTACCACTTTATTTTCAATTTGTTTCGGGCCAGTTTTCGAAGATTTTTACATGAAACAAATTAAAAACGATGTAACAATTTTATAATTAAAAAGTGAAAATAGAAAATGAAAAAATAAGTAAACTTATGACGATCTCCCAATTCTTGCAGAATAATAAATATTTACAATCTCTAAATATATGTTAATATTATCACTTAATTCATATAATTTTTTTTAAATTTTGACTAATTTAATTGTGGATTTATATTTTTAAAGACAACCCGCAATGGTGTAGGTCTCGTTGCATTCACATTAGTGAAAATAACCATTTAATGAAAAAATTCATATTCGATTCTCACACTATGTATAAAATTCTCTTCAATCAGCAATAATCATGCACCGCGAGAAAAATTACTTTCTAACCTAATAAATTAAAAGACATCTATGATCTTCAACATAAGAAAAACTTTTTTTTTTTTTTTATTGAGGGATTAAAATAGTCATTTACTCGTCTAAATGTGCTTAAAACAGATCATAAATAATTCCAAAATAGGATTTTGTTGAAGGATAACTCTTTTGCAGTCTTTGATATGCTTTCCTTTCTTTTAGGGTTTGTTTAGTGACAAAAATAAGATATGATAAATATTTTATCTTGTTGCATTTTTGTTTGCATATCAATCTGACACGACAATTATTCCATCCATAATCATATTTTGTTGGTTATGTGTATTTTTTATCTTGAGAAGAAAACAAAGTTATCAAAAGAAAATTGAGTTAAGATTATTCTGTTGGTTTGTATAGACACACACATATATAACTTTTTTAATCAACATATTATCTTTTATATTCATATGATAATAATAATTTTGACACATATTTAAATTATTTTATTAATTAAAATATTACAAATTCAATATTTTTATTAAAATACTTTTTAATAATTATGATTTTTAAACCTTATATATTTTCTTTATAATTTTAATAAAGGCAAATATAATTTTATATAGTTCAGTTAAAATTATATTTTAAAGATTTTTATAATTTGAAAAAAATAAATAAAAATTTACTTTGTAGAAAATTATATGTACTTTTAATGAAACAATAATTTTGTTATTTGAACATAATTTATATTATATTTTATTGTTTCCTAATTTTTACACTCTGATGCATATCAAACATTAAATAAAATTATAAAATAAATACTCAATTTAGTTCTTGAATTTATAATGCGCTGCCATTTGAGTTCTTAAATTAGAAAAAAAATAAAATTTTATCTCTCAATTTGTAAAAAGTGAGATAAATCTATCCCACATATATTTTCTCAATTTGTAAAAAATGACCAAAATTGCGTGACGTTGTTGGATGTATTTGAAAGAAGTAATTTGTTACAAAGTTTTGCTTCACATTGAGTTTGGTGTTGAAAAAGGGAGATTTGGGCTGTGCAATGACTCTTTGGGGGGAAGAAGAAGAAATAAAGCTTGATTGGGGGAGAAGAAGTATCTGTTGGGAAAGAAAAATGAATATATAATAAAGGTTGATTGGGGGAGAGGAAGTAACCGTTAAATTTCAACGGTTAGATTTCGTCATACAGTAAAAAAAGGACATTTCAAGTTTTGTTCTTTTGAATATTTAAACGAAAATTTAATTAATTCAAATCAGCAGCACACAAAGCATTATTTTAACAGTCAAATATGCCCAACAATATCATGTAGGTTTGATAATTTCGTTTAATATAAAAATTAAAAAATAATGTAACAGATTTATTACATTTTTAATAAATTAAAGGAAATTTTTTTATTTTTCCATAATTTAAGGACCCAAAATATTTTAACGCATTAAAATTCAAAGTAATAAATGGTGTATTTAGTAGGTTCTTATCTTAATTCTTCAAGTAAACTCTTTCTTTCACTTTGTATTAGCTTTGCTTGGTAACTGGATTGTGGCCAATAAATCCAAACACATCGTCATAATCAATCAACATATTTCCCCTGACGACGTGGCCTCGCCTCGTTGCATCTCCAACAACACTCCCCCATTTGACTGTGTTTTGGTTGAATTAATATTGTTGGTAATCTCATTGAACTTTTAGGAGTTTAGTGAACTTTTCAATGTCATTGATTGATTCTGGCTGATTGAATTGATTTTGTTGCTCAAACAGTTTAAATGGTTAAATTTAGGTGTTTTTTGAGAGGTGGGATTTAAAATTTGTTGAATTGTGTTTGTCTATGATTTCATTTGAAATTCCGCTGAGAGCGGTACTTACATTTAGTGTTTGACTGTATTTTTAATAGGATTGTCTTTGAATAAGGAAATTTGTGGGCAAAAAGAAATGATTGCATCTGAATGATTTGGGGATTTTTCTTCTTCTGTTAAATTGGTTTGAAATGGTTATTCAATGATTATTTTTCTTCCGTTTTAGTTGTTTAGTAATTCAAGTATATTTTATAGATAGATTGAGGTTACATTTCTCAAATCTTGGTTTTAGTCCAAAAGCATATTTGGTGTGCTTGTTGTAAGTTGCATAGGACTGGATTTCAGGGGTGTGATATGGCGAAGGATAACTAGGATGTGGTGTTTCTTCTTTCCCCTCTTTCTTAATCGAGATATGGCCTGGAAGCTTTGTTTAGTAACTAGGAATGTGCTTTGTGGTTTCCTTCACAAAACAGTTTTGAGTTAAAGTGAATTCTGATTCATATGGTCACATATACAGGTTCTATATTTACAGGAGCTCCTAGAGTACATACGATGCATATTGTTCATATATAAGTTGTACCTCTCAATAACTGTACATATCAACTTTGTAACCACCGGGTAGGTTAGATTCTGTTCAGAAAAACTCAAGTCTCACATCAATTAGAGATAAGACCACAATAGAATATATAAGTGGGAGGCAACCGTCACCCCTATGAGCTAGCTTTTGGGGTTGAGTTAGGCCCAAACTCAAATTCTAAAATGGTATCATAGAGCCAAGAGCTTAACAGCAAAGTTGATCCTGTGATTCTGTGTGTAGGTGCTTGACACATGGATGCAGCCAGATTCGTCACCATCAGTGTAAGGTTGTCATGCACTAGTTATGGAAGTTTCATCCAAATTCCTTGGGTTCATCACTAATGTTTTTAAGCAATTGACCTCTTGAGTTATACTCTTTTGTATATGCTGTGAGAATTGTCTGTTTCTGTGATATAATCTCTGATGTAAGGTGTGAGGAATATTATGATTAAATCTATGCTAGTGGTTGAGCTAAATGTTTCGGAAAATGTACTTATAGTTGTCTTTAAATTTTTAATTGAAGATGTTGCATACTGAATTACACTGGTTATGTTATGCCTAAGGTCTAAAATAAGCCTTGAAGTACACTGCAAAACACACATCAATGGAGTCTCTAGTTCTTCAACTCCATGAAATCTCAGCAGTCAAATTTGGCAATTTCAAGCTCAAATCTGGCATCTCCTCACCAATCTACATAGACCTCCGCCTTGCTATATCTTATCCTTCTGTCCTCCGGAATATTTCTCAAACCCTTATTTCCTCTGTCTCTTCCACTTCATTTGACCTTGTCTGTGGTGTCCCTTACACTGCTCTGCCCATTGCCACTTGTGTCTCTGTTACTCAGAACATCCCCATGGTCATGCGCCGCAAGGAAATAAAAGATTATGGCACTTCTAAAGCTATTGAAGGAGATTTCAAGCATGGCCAAAGTTGCTTGATAATTGAGGATCTAGTTACTAGTGGCACATCAGTTTTGGAAACTGCTGCACCACTGCGTGCCACAGGGTTGAAGGTCAGTGATGCTGTGGTTTTGATTGATAGAGAGCAAGGTGGGAGAGAGAATTTGGAGAGTAATGGAATCAAGCTGCATGCAATTCTCAAATTGACTGAAATGGTGAAAATTTTGAGGGAAAAAGGAAAGCTTGATAAGCAGATGCTAGGGGTTGTTATGAGATTCTTAGAAGAGAATCAAAAGGTCGCTGCTTTGGCAACTACAGCTAAGGTCAAGGCCTTCACATTTATGGAGAGGGCTAAGTTGTCCAAGAATCCAACAGGAAAGAGGTTGTTTGAGATAATGGCCAAGAAGGAGAGTAATCTGTGTTTGGCTGCAGATGTTGGAACTGCAGCTGAATTGCTTGAAATTGCTGACAAGGTAAGAACTTGGTATTTATACAAAGTGGGAATTTTTTTAACTAGTCCATGGCATTTTGTTTGATCACTTATTCACAGTGAAAGTGTTGGAGAGGTTTCTTAATTTAAAAAATGGGTTGAAAACTGTTAGATTCCTGTTCCCTGAATTGTTATCATCAGTGAGATTGTGGACTTATAGTTAGAAGTTTACTCCTGGTATAAAAATTATTTAAACTAATTTGGTTGTTCTTTCATGTCAGGTTGGGCCTGAGATATGCTTGCTGAAAACTCACGTTGATATTTTACCTGATTTTACTCCTGATTTCGGTTCTAAGCTTCGCTTGGTATAGTGCTAAAAGCAGCCTAACATTTATAGTCTTGAGTAGATTTTCTAATATTTATTGAAAGTAGAATTTGATGCATTTGAGGATGTTATAAGAATTGCTAACATTTGAACCTATTATAAGATTATGAGAACATGTTTACTGAGTTCTCAGGAAACTTAGTACATTTCTGTTTTAGTTGTTTCAATATATGTTTCTTTCTGTTGAAGATTGCAGAAAAACATAACTTCTTAATCTTTGAGGATCGTAAGTTTGCTGACATTGGTAACACGGTGACCATGCAATATGAAGGGTAAGATTTTCCTACCTATTTTGGATTCATTTTCAGTATCAGTCCTTCTGTTTTTGCTTTTAATATGACATCCTTATGCTCTGATATCTGCAGAGGAATCTTTCATATATTGGAATGGGCTGATATAGTAAATGCTCACATTATATCTGGTCCTGGAATTGTGGAAGGACTGAAGTTGAAGGTCTATGCTCTAGTCATAACATTATCTTGACTGTGGCCAGACCAAAAATGCTAGCCTAACCCGTCTTGCGAATCATATTTAGGGTTTGCCTCGTGGAAGGGGTCTATTGCTGCTTGCTGAAATGAGTTCAGCTGGTAACCTTGCCAAGGGAGATTACACCACTGCTGCGGTGAAAATTGCTGAGGATCACTCTGACTTTGTTATTGGCTTCATCTCAGTCAATCCTGCATCATGGCCTGGAGCACCCATAAATCCCTCTTTTGTTCATGCAACTCCTGGAGTTCAAATGGTGACTGGTGGTGATGCTTTAGGACAACAATATAGTACACCGCATTCTGTAAGTTTAGCATGTTGCAGTGTGTATAATAAAGTGCAAAGTTAACCATATGCATTGTCTATTAGTAACTCAAGTTTTAAGTTGATAGGCGATGGATCATAAATGGTTTTTCTTAGATTTAGAAGAATTTTGCAGAGAGAAAAAATGTAAAGGGAACAGGAGAGAGAGGGTGAATAGTTTGTTACTCTTGCAAGCAGTCATCGGATTATACCTCCTGCCTATGAAGTATTAAGTTGGAAAAGAGTGGTTACTATATTGTCTTGTTAACTTAACATCATCAGATTCTGTGTATTCTTAATTATAGTGGACATAAATTTGTGGATATTTTGGGCTTATTAGAATACCTAAATATTTCCATTAAAATGTAATAGAAATGAAATGATACAAAACGAATTATTGGTTTGCTTCCCTTGGCAAGATAACTTATTTCTCTAGCTTTAGTATGACAATCACCCACCCCTTCATATTCATGTGTTGAAAATGCCTTAATGCATGATTTCTTTCTAATCCTTTCTGCTCCTTGTGTATGGATCCTCTGCAGTGCTTTACTACTACATGAGATCTTAGTCCTCAATAATTTTTATTAATATAATATGTTTCTATTATAAAGTTGGGGTTTGAAAGAATAAATGGTGAGATCATGACATTTGTCCATGTCAACTTTTTTTTTTTTTCCCACTCTAGGGGATCCAATCGATTCTCATGCTCCTTTGTGTTGTTTTGCATGTTTGCATACTCTTTTATTTGAGCTTCTTGGCTCTTGACAATTCACCAAATGGTTTTTCCAGGTTGTCTATGATGGGGGTAGTGACATTATCATAGTAGGTCGTGGCATCATCAAGGCAGCAAATCCAGCTCAGGCAGCTCGCGAATACCGTCTTCAAGGATGGAATGCGTATTTGGCTAAGTGCAGCTGAAGCCTGCATTCTCAGACTAATTGGATGAGGCTAAGTTGTATTTCATTTCACCTCAGTATATATATAACTTCTAAAAATGTAAGCAGCACTTGAGTTTTCTTTTCTTTTCTTCTTGTTTCCTTCCCTCCCATTTTGGCTAGAAAATATTTGCGGTTCAGCTAGCTATCTGGATCTTCCAAACGAAGTGCTTCATTTTATGATTTTCCTTAGCATGTAATAGGTTGAATAATGCATTTCACATCAATTTTTTACATCTTTTTTTCTTTCATGGGACCAAACTAATGCATACCATTCAATGTAATTAATCTTATGGATTATTGATCCACATGGGATCAATTACCAAATATTGACTGGTTTGGTGTGGTCTAAAATATATTACCGGTATTTTTTTAATTTTTATTGGATTAATCCTAATGTGTTATTAACACATTTTCCAATTCAATTAGCACAAAATTTGAAATTAACTAATTCACAACTTAGCTTTATTATTATTATTATTATTATAAAAGTTGGCTTACCATTTTGCCTAACCCAATTTTTTTTAACTAATTCCAGTTGTGGTTAATTTTTTTTAAAGGCCTTAAACCCATTTTTTTAACTAAGTGTTTGGTCATCTAAGCGACACCACCCAAGGATTGATTTCTATCATTAATCCAATTTTTGCTACAAAACCATTATAGCCTCTGGATCGACTTGATGTATATGCCTGCCAGATTAAAAAAATCCAAGTGATAAAATAAAAAGATCAAATCAACAAATTGTCTAGACTTAACTTTTCTTGCAAGCTACTTTCAAATCCTTTATGTCTGTCAGATTAAAACCCACCTCCGCACCTTGTTTAAAACACTAAATCCGTGAGCTCCTTAAGTTGCTAAAGTGCAATCAGATTTTTTAATCTCATTTACTTGTTGAATATATTTCAATTAAATAATGATCAATAACTTATTAACATTAAAAAATTACTCCTTTTGTCCCATAATAATTATGAGATAAGAAAAAAAAAATCCAAAATTGTTTATTATTTTAACTTTTTAATGTAACATTAATTATTTTTTTCTATTTTCTTATAATATTAATGATTGATAAAAAATTATAAATGAATTAATGATGATAAAATTAATTTTTTAAAATTATTATTTATTGATTACTCTTTTTGGTCTCTAATATAAGTAACAAAGTAATATCTTATTTTTTGGTTTCAAATATAAATAAGTAAAAATTAACTAATTTTATCTTATTAAATGAGACAATCTTTAAAATGTTCTTCATTCATTTAATAGGTTTAAAGATTTTTTTATTTAATAAGTTTAAAGATTTTTTTTTGTTTGATATCAAATTTTAATGAAGGTTAGTTTAAGAAAAAAACTTATTTTTTGTTTTAAGATTAATATAATTTAATAAGATTAACTAATTTCTTAATGTAAAATCATTTTTTTCTCATAACAGAGATCGGAGGAAGTACTTTTTCTTATCCGTGTAAGTAAGAAAACCTAGAATAATAAATATTATAGCACGAAAAAATATATGATTTGTACAGTTCTATCGTACTGCATGGTCTATATCTAGTATTTAAGAATTTCGAGTGAGAAAAATTAAGGGAGTGTTTGGTTTGATTGTTTTTTATTTTTATTTTTACTGGAAATAGAAAATAGTGATGTAAATGTGTTTGGTTGAATTTCTTTTTTCATTTTTCAGTGAAAATATTTTATCAAACGAACCAAAAACTGGAAACAATAAAATGTCATTTTCAGTTAAAACTAAGAACCTCATTTTGGGTCAAATGAAAATATGATTACAAAATGTAATTTTAAACAAATTTAAAAATACATGTTTTTTTAAAATGTATTTTCAGTGTTTATTTGTTGAAAGCAGAAACAAGAAAAATCAAACATGTTTTCAGAATTTTAATTTTTTAAAAATAAAAATAATTTTCAGAAAATAAAAACAAAAAATAAAAATAGAAACCATACACACCCTAAACTATTTTACGTTATTACATTCAATGCGACAAAATAGAATAATATAGTATATAAGAATTTCACGCGAGAAAAACTAAAGTATTAAAACCTCCATTATATCTTTTTTTAAGACAATCCTCCATTATATCTAGTATATAAGAATTTCGCACGGGAAAAACTAAAGTATAAAAACCTCCACGTGGGAAAACCTAAAATATTAAAACCTCCATTATTGAAATCTACGGACAAAATAGAAGAAAGAGATAAAAGGAAAAATAAGATTTCAATGTTAGGTCCGTACAGTAAAGTGGAGAGAAATATCAATAACTGTTAATAAAGAAAATCATTTCTAGTGTATATATTTTAGTAGACAATTTTATCTTTAAATTACTTCTTAAAATTTAAAATTTTCTTCTAACTTATATTAATTTCTCATTATTTTTTTTATTCTATCATTTTTTTTTATTAATTATATTTAACTTTTTATTTTTTTATTATTTAGAAAATTTAGAGAGGCAGAAGTACAACTGTCCCCCTCGCGATGAATAAATATTTTTGATAAAAAGTAAAATAAAAACAAGTATTTATAATTTAATTATTTTATTAATATCAGTCCAAAAAGTATGATTTAACCATAGAAAAACCAAATCTCTTGCCGGATGTAGCTCGGTTATTGATAGAGTGAATACATTTACTATTTCTTGACATATCTAACTTTAATAGCATTGATAATTTGATCCTAACTTATTTTAAAATATTTTTTGAAATAAGATATTTATCTTGAAATGAAAAATAAGATATATATATATATATATATATATATATTTATATATGTAAAAATCTGAAAATATGGGTATTGGTAAAATTTTATGTTGTGAAATGGAAGATCTTTTCAGCAAAATTAACTTCCAATCAAACTCCATTAAGTGAACAAAATGGACAAAGATAGCACTAAAAGATGGTCATCCGCAAGGTTCATAGGATTTAAATATCCTATATCTGTTTGGTTCTTAAATTCTATTGTTTGCTTCGGATTTAGAGTTGAAAATTGAATTCAATAAATGACATCAGATATTTGGGAAGTTTCTTATTTACTCAAATATCATATATTCTGATATTAGAGATAGATGATGGAGGATGTGATATGTTATGGTGGAGCGTCAATATTTATATTTATGAAGGTAATTGGATGCTAGGTTTGACGGTAGGACAAATTGCATGGTTCATTATATAGCAGTGAAATTATATGAATGTGGGAGAGTATACCCTAGCATGCCAAGTGGTTTGGCAATTGAAATGTTTTTCTTTGTTTTTGGTTTTATATGTACCTTTATACATCAATATGGATAATAGAATATTTATAACTTTCTTTGGTGGACTTTAGTTTCCCTGTGCAAGGTTCATTTTATCTTTTAATGAAATTCTTAGCTTATAAAAAAATCTTTTCTTTAATACTTCATCCTATCTTTTTTTATATAAAAAATATCTAATTCATCAAAATTAATAAAAATAAATTAGTTAGCTAATAATATTCTAAATCAAATCTTATTTAAAAAATACACATAAAAGTAATGGTAATATTTAATGATATTATACATAATTCAAGGAATGATATTTTTGTTACCAATAAATGCGTTTGTACATTCATTTGTATGAAAAATGGATGAACATCTCTCATAATAAATTAAAAATGTAAAAAAAAATTAACAAGTAATACATCTTAAAGTGAATCAATGTTTCTTATAATTAGAAAAAAACAATAAACTCAATGTTTCTTATAATTAGAAAAAAACAATAAACTCAGATTCATTTATTTCTTATAAAAATGACCGGACAAAGTATTAATTAGAACATAAAACTTTTCAAAAGATTAAAGCTTTGCACCCACTGCATGTCTTTCATTTCTGGCATTTGCCAAAACAAAAAAAGTGAACGTGCCCTACATGTCCAATTGTTCAATTATTTCCTTTTAACTCAGACTAATGGTTGATGCCTATAAAACCTATCTCATGGTCAGCTAAATTCTCATCAAATTATTTATGGAAAATTATCATTCATATTCTAGCTACTCCTATGACTTTAACCGGTGGCCAACAACCAAATGAAGAGAAGCTAGTTCTCTCCCTTCCTAAAGGGAGGTGTTGGTCATCCCCTTATGTTTATCTATTCCAAGAATTCTGGTGCCCATCAAATGTTATTCAAAGATTAAAAGTTCTCAGAAAAAATCTCAAGGGAAAGAAAGTGATGTCCTTGTTGCCAGCTTTCCAAAGTCAGGTACTACCTGGTTGAAATCCCTTATTTTCACAACTGTCAACCAAGAACACTTCTCCCCCACAGAGAATAACCATCCATTCAAAGCACCAACCAATTTGGCAAATCAACATCAGGGAGCCTATTTGAACCCATACAACGACTTGCATCTACAAACTTTACCAGAAGCTTGAGTTTGAAACCCTGGAGGAAGTTTCAAGTACATGCACCTCCTCTTCAAGGTCCATATGCAAGAAGCCATTATGAACATCCATTTGATGAAGCTCCCATTTTCTAGCAACTGCAATAGCAAAAAAACTACACACAGTCACCGTCTTTGCTATTGGGGTGAAGGTGTTTCATTGTAATGTTCATGTTCTTAATCGTAGCTAGTTTGCCTGCAACATTTTCTCAAGTGCTTGCAATCATTGACATTCATAGAACAAAAATAATATATATAGAACACGTTAAGGTTCTAAATCTCTATCGCGTAATCATCATAATGATTAGAGGTACAACTTCCTGTTCGTGTATTTGATGTAAGGATAAGCAAAGAGAGTTTGCCTCCTAAATTACAAAACACAATTAGAAGACCAGAAGGTACATATATCACTACAAACGAGTTTCACTACAAACTATCAGCCTATATATAATTGCTAGTGGAAGGACATCTCTCTCCCTTCACTGTTCTTTCCAGATCCTACCAGTAACCCTTAGCTTCAATTCCTTCCGGTCACCACCGGAAAAAAAGAGGGCCATATTCCTCTGAATGATGAGACCATCAAAACTGTCACGAACCTTGCGGTGGCTGTCCCTGATGCTTCTAGGCACCCCCTGCCAAATCATCTTCCTCCCATTTCCACCTACCTCTAAACTGTAGCTATAATTCTTTGCCTCATCATCATCACCCATAAACCGCAAAAAGGCTATGTAGACAGGAGCCATTCCTAGTTGAAAAGCTTCAAAATGTAGACAAAAATACTGACCAAAGCAGCTGAAGACCTAGAAACCAATGTGTATAAATCAGCTCAAACACAAATTCTGTCAAGAAATTAAAAACAAATGCATAAAAGGCCATTGTATAGACACTTAGGAAGGCAAAGAAGCAATGCTGTAAATTAATAGTTTCTTGAGAATACAACTTTGAAAAAAGATGCTCATAGTTTCCAAGATGTTCCAGTATTGGCAATATTGGATTTTTCTTGTTTAAACATAAGTTACAAGGTTTGATTAAATTTTATATACTTATTAACTGATGAAGACCAACGCACGTAGATCCAAAAACATGCCTCAAAAGTACACAATCTATCAAGCACTAAAAGTCTAGTGAATTTACTGAGCCAATAGAAGGCAGGCAGAACAAAGTTTAGAAAACAATACCGTCAACATCCATGTGGCATTTTCAACTTCTTGTGGATTTGATTTGACGTAGCGATGATTAAAAGTGCTACCATTGTGCATGTCCACTTTATGGTCATCTTTCAGATGGGCCACCAGGTAGGGTATGTCACCCATAATAGAGCATTCCGAACCAGCATATGGACAGTTGTAAGGTCTATGTGCACATTGCGATTCATGTTTTAGCTTGCTGTAATATGGATATATACCGATGCACCCAAAACCTTGATATTTACAGGGAAGTTCCAAAGACGCAGCCACTTTCTCCAGTGCCAGGCATCTGATATTGCCAAGCTCGTGCCTACAAGTAGGGCACCGGTTATGGACCCTGGGTTTGCAACCTGAGCATATAGTGTGACCATTTGAACACTGCAATAGCGACAGAGGAATACAAGTTAACTAAATTTCAAAATAAAATTGATTTTGAAACCAGTATAAACCAAAAGAGTTACATATAGAAAATTTGACTGAGTTTCTGCTAGAAAAAACATTCAAGATTCTCAGAATATATCAGCTAGGTAAGACGAGAGAATTACTTTTGAATGAGGAAATCAACACCCTCACACTCAGTTTTTTGCTTATGGCATGTCACATAAACCATTATTCTAGTTTGGCTTACTATTAGAATGAGAATTCCTTTTCCCTTTTGTTTCAATCTTGTTAATAAGCAGATGCACCGTGCCCTGATCCCAGTACTGGTCAATTTCACATTTTTGTTGTAATTAATTTATCAAATTACACTTTGAACACACCAGTAGTTTTAAGTTACAATCGCATGCTTTCCCAAGAACCCAAAAAATCAACAATGAACCATGAATACATAAACAACCTGATGGATTGGAGGGTACATGGCATTCAGGCATACAGGGCACTCTAAAAGCTCACGAACACTGCTTGAAACAGTCCCATTAGGTTTAAGAGCAGTTTGGGCAGGATCATTTAATAATTCACCAACATCTGTTGACTCTTCATTTTGAGGAGGATCAACATCGACTTTGCTCCGTATATCATCAAAGAATAGATTGCTTGATGCCATGCTAGTAAAAGCAACTACTGGCTGCCCTGTGAGTGGGGGAAAAAATATTAGAATCAATCAGGAAGGCAGAAACTAAAATTCTACAGTGATTCTTTTTACTTTCACCAAACAGTTAAAATTATAACATAGCAGAACAAGTAAGCTATTAAATTCACATCTCTAGTTCATTAAAAACAACAACAATAAACCAAGCCTTTTCACCTGACGTTGACTGTAAATGGATCAAACAACACTGTAATATTCTATAGGCAAAAAAACCACTGACAACTATATCATGAATCCATCTTTCTATGTTGAACCTATCACCCTCTCCTGATGTTCCATTGAGAGGATCAAAGATGCATCATGGCATTCCCCAAACTCAGTTTTAAAACAAATTTACAAACTCTGGCTTATGAAAGCAAACGGAACACATCAAGCAGCCAAAATGCATCAGCATTAGACATTTAAAATACATTCCTACAATTAATTATTTCTCAACTTTACTTTTATAATTGACCAATTGGGAAGTCTTATTTCCTATCCTGCAAAATGTATTACCATAAAATAGAATATCATAGAATATAATAATATGAACAGTTTGCCCAATATTTTTCAAATATTAAACATTCCACCAGACATAAATCATTAACATTCCATTCGTATGCAGGATTTCTCTGTATAAGTCAAGATTCATTTTCTTTGGGTGGGTATTAAGGGTGGGATATGGACGTATGGCCATGTATGGTGGGCTTTGGGTTGGTAGTTGAGACACTCAAAGGCTTGTTCTTGTACGTGGTTGGTTATTTGAGATGATCCTTAACCATGTATACTTTTAGCACTACTGGTGCTTCTCTAATAAAAATTACTATTGCCGGACAAAACAAAAACATTCCAAATGCTGATGATTTAACGAAAAAGTTTAAATGTTTTAAAAATGGATTCTTCTACTTAATCTTTATTTCTGGCTTCAGAGCCATTTTTATGATACCCTTATTATTATGTAAAAAAATACTAACACTAGATGTTGGAGTCAGCTAAATGGATAAAATGAAGCCACTGTGTTTTGTCAACATGCAAGACCATTTTAATAAAGGTTTTTGTTGATGGCCTGGCATTGTGTTTTCTTTACTCTTCGACTTCTATTTATCATGCTATCCCTTACATGAATTAAGTAGAAATATACCATGATAGTAAAATGAAACTTACACTTCCAAATGATCAGAACAACAAATCTCTTGTAAAGTTTACATATATTATACTGTAGAAGTTTATTAGATTAAAATAGAGAGAATCAATAATGTAAAAATTGAATATGGAAACCATTGAAAATTCCGATTAATAGGACAGATACACCACCAAAGGTTTTGAAACTACAATTTTAAGAGACATAACTGATTTGTATGAATATTAAGAAACAAACTAAGGAAAAAATAAGGTAAAAAACATTTAATTGTTCAAGGCCTGACTGACTCACACAACTCCTTTCTAAGATTGCAGTGCTCAAATTGAGCAAAAAAAAACATCTTGTATCAGGCAATGTACATCATTAAACTTTTTCACCAAAAGATTTAACCATGTAACACAGCTATATTAGGTTGTCCTCAGTCCATAAGACTAGGAGCAAAGGGAACCAAAAAAAAAATTGTCAATGTAAAATTACAGGAAGACGAAGAACACATTGGCAGAAATTTTAAAAAAATCCTTTAATACTTGTAATAGAGCTCAATAGAAACTGATCAAAAGAAATGACAGTGTGAATTTATGCACTTATTAAAAAAATGAAAACTTGATGCGGAGCTGTGTTGGTTTTGATCAATCCTGACTAGGCACAAATAAACAAGCCCATGACAATACAGAAGAAAAAGAAAAAAGAAAGTTTATTAACAAGATCAGGTCATTGGTGGAAATTTGTAGGCATGGCCACATGGGTCATCGAACTAGTTTCAAAGTCAAAAAAGGCAAGAATAAAATGACAAAAAGTAAATACCCTATTAAAAATTGCCCCCTTCTCAAAAATAGCTTCCTAACATGAATTCTTATCTACTAAAACAAGCCAAGTTTTGTATCTAGCTTCTTGTATTGATGAAAGAGATCACATGAAAAAGGTCCAAAGGAAGAACTTGGAGGCATCCAAACATACTGACTAGTCACAAAGATTGAAAACACCCATCCCTGTAAAAGAGCCTACCTACCTGGCATCAAATTGTGATCTAAACAACCTAAGACTCAGGAATCAAAACTACAAATGGTATGAGTTCTCACCAAAATCTGATTACCCTTCAAGTAAATTCAATTTCTTAGGAAATGATATGTTTGAGATATGATAGTGGTAGAATTCCTATCCCTTCATAAATAATGTCTACATATACATTAAGCAGACCAATTTCTTTAGAATACAAGTAACTGCAAAAGACATGAGTTGTGCGAATCCCTCATGTTCTCCATTATTTTGCACTTTAAGAAGACATACAACCACCTCTTGAAGCTAACTTCTCCAATTATCGCTCAAGGAATACCTTGTATTTGATCCAAAAAAGCATTTCAGACAACTTTGAGTTTAGCCCAAGTCAAATCCCAAGAGGAAACAGTTTGTTTTCACAGTGGCCCTCAGCATTTGGTAGTAGGAAGAAAATTTTCCTTTGAAACAAAGTGCATTAGGACGCAAGAAACGCACAGTTGCAACCATGAAAAGGTAAAGTTGTAAACCACTTGCAAGCATATTAGAATAACTTCACCAAATAACACACAAACTAGACTCAGCTTCCAAAAGGGTCGTGTGATATGTGTTTTCCCATGAAAACCAATACTCACACATCAAGCGAAAAACATACTAAAGAATCAAAAGACTTGGTAGCAAAGCCATGACCAACAGCAACACATGCATGAACACAAACAATCCAAGACACTTAATTTTGAACGTTGACAATTCCACATAATCCAAGCCACCTAATTGACCAAGCAGAAAAAGGGAACAGCCTCGGCAATCCAAAGAACACGTCAAACATAAACCTTAAATAGAACAAACTGTTTCATCCATTCACACAATCAAAACCCTAACCTCAAACAACAAATTCATCATATTCCAAACCAAACCCACCACAGATCTACAACAAATACGAACAAAAATCCCCAAAGGAACACAACGCATGAATAAAACCTTAATCCCACCAAAGGAATAATAATCATAATAATAGCGACAATAATAGAACCCCGGAAATGGACAAAGTAAAATCAAGTTGAAGAGAGAGACCTGGAATGATGGATTGATCAAAAGGGCATCACAGAAGAAGAAAATTAATGAAACCAGAGAGAGAGGGGGGGTTGGTTTTAGTGGGTTTTACAACAGACTGTAATAAATGAAGAATGCGCGTCTAGAGTTGATCAAAGATTTTCAAATTAAAGAAAGAGAGAGAAGAGCGTATGCGAGCACGAAGAGAGAGAGAGAGAGAAATACAACATGGAAGAAGGAAAAGGCTTAAGAAAAAGTAGGACCCACCTATTCCTTCACTTGCCTTTTCTTTCTTCTTTTTCTTTTTCCCTTGTGTTTTCGTTTGAATTTCCAAACTGATGATTGTAGCCGTGACTCTTTCATCTTCACACCGCATTCTCGTTTCAAATAAAAAAAAATATACCTACTTCAATTTATCAAAAAAATAATAATTATACTTTATCTTATAAAATATACAAATCAACCTTATAAAGATATCAAAGTCAAAAACAACCTTTATCTTATAAATTGATTTTGTATAATAACTCATAATCCACTAATCCATTACTCTTAAAATTTTAAAGAATGAGTCAAATGAAGCTCCAAAGAAGAAAAGTGAAATGATTTCAAAATTTTGGGGTAAAAACATTGTATCGTTATTTAGTTGTTTTTTTTATATAGGACAATGTTAGAATGAGTCAAATGAAGCTCGAAAGAAGAAAAGTGAAATAGTTTGAAAATTTGATAGGATATATAGTCTTAAAATATTATTATATTTATTTTTAATTAATATTAATTTATTTTAATTCTCTAAAATACTTCATAATAACATATATAGGTTATGTTTAATAAAATTAACACATAAGTCAATTGAAAACTTATAAATTATATAAGTTAAAAGTTGAAAAACTAAAAATTTATAAGTTATTTAATTTAATTGAAAGTGCTTAATAAGAATGAATAATTTAATTGATAAATATGAAATGACGTATTCAGTTGTGAATAGAAGTCACTTAACAAAAAGAGAAATTTTATTGTTTACGAATTAAATTGATAAAGTAAAAATCATACAAGAAAACAAATTACATCATATAATTTTAAAAAATATATATATAAAATAATTTAGCAAATTAGGACATATTCAATTGTGCAAAGGATTTATTATATGCTTCATAATTTTGTTAAGATTTATTCAATGACATTTTTGGATCCATGCATTTGAGTAAAAAAAATGGCAGAAAAAAAAGAGAAACAAATTTGTGTAACGCAACCAATGCCAGAAAAAAGAACTAACAACTAGGACAAATTAACAGCTCTCAAATTGTACCGCTATATTACACTTCTTTTATAAAACAAATTAAACATTTCAATGACCCCTACTTTAATTATGCAGAGTGTGCTATAGTTTGGATCTGTTGGAAGATTTGCACTTCTTTTAGTGAATTATATCTGTGGACTTGAATTTTTTTATAAACATAAAGAGGATTGTAACTTCCAGTAATTGCTTCTTTGTGAGAGCCCTTATCATACAATGAAAAAAGAGTCCATCAAGTAGGTCATGTGGAGACAGTCGAGTTGTTTTTGGATTGAATGTAATACTGATCCCTTATGGCTGGAAGGGGGTATCTTTATAGTGACCTTCATTTCAAAGGAATCTTTGAGTGTAATGTTTTCACGGTTTTTTTTTTTTTTTGCTGAAGCTATGGCAGATGTTTTGGCGATTGAAAAAGCCATTTTCTACAGTTGGCCGAGATCATCTCTAGTTGGAAACTGATTCTGAGTTGCTTCTTCATGCTTATAGACATCTCCAAATCTGTGCATTGGTCTCTTTATACCCGTTGGATGAACCGTGTATAAGCACATTAACCAGATTAATTTTAAAATCTCTCACATTTACTTGGAAGATAATCTTCTACGGACAAGCTAGCTTCCTATGTTGCACAGTTTTTTTTGGTTATTCTTAGTGGGATTCCCCACCATCTTTTGTTCAACAAGAGCTTCTTTGATATAGACAAGGTTTCCTTTCTGTAAATTTCCTTAGTTTTTGCTTAGTGGGCATGGTTTGGCCCTCCCAATTGTTTGTAATTCTCAGCTTATCAATATTATTGGAGGGGGGTTTCTTTGGGGATGTATGTTGGAGTGCCAATTAACATAGTTGGAATGTCAACACCTTCATTCCCTTAATCTCCCTCTGGCTTCTCTTTTGATTAAAAAACAAAAAAAATTGCTTCTTTGTGAGAAGCTTTGCTTTAAGAGAAAAATTCAAATGCATTGCAACTGAGTAGCCTAGTGCTCAAGTTTTTCACCGAACGGCATCAACCCTTTCAAGTTTTCTCTTTGTTGGAAGAGTTGTTTTCTCCATTTAACTAGAGTACTCTCCTCCTCTTTGGAAAAATATATTACTAAGTATGTGATATATATATATATATATATATATTTTTTTTTTTATGTAATAAATTTTCATACTATCTAAAAAAATCTTCAATAATAATAATAATATAATTTTTAAAAGTTAATATGGGCTAATTTACTCATTTCCATTTTATAGTAAACTTTATAGCATGATATTTTTATTCATTACTAGTATGTTTTTAATGTTGTCATTTTACATCGATTTTATAAAAATTGATGTTAAAAAAATATAACATAATTGTAAATAAGTTAAATTTGTTAACATCGAATTTTAAAAAAATTGATGTTATATATCGATATTAACATCAAATTGATATCCCTAGTGTTTTAGCTCATAGGTTGCATTGAATAAATATTTATATTATCTAATTAAAATTTATAAAATAAATATTTGAATACATATTTTTATTTATAATAAATAATTGAAATTATAATATGATTAATTTAAGTTATCGATGTTTTTTTAAAACACTATTAAAAATTGATTTACATACAAAGTTAAAAGAGGTAAAGATTAAAAAAATATAGTCTAAAATGATTATCTCAAAGATTGAATACATTAATTGCAATAATGAAGTCTTTTCAATTTCTCATTAAAAAAGTTAATTGTAGATTGAGAGAAAGCCTCCCATTTGACAAACACATTAAATAATTGTTAAATTTTCAATACATTAATTATATAATAGTGAAGACTTTTAAATGACCAATTAAATAATGCAATTTAGATTAGGAAAAAGTATTCAAAAAATATTTATTATGTTTTATTTCAAAAAATAAAAATATTCTTTTATTTTACTTTTTTGCATGTGATATTATCATTTGAAAAATCAAAATTCATATATATAAGAAATAAGTGAACATATTCAAACATTTTTTGTTATGATAGTATTATTTTGTTTTGACTTTAATTATTTTAAAAATTAAAAAAAATATAGCAAAAATATTTTTTGTACATGTGATGTTCTTATTTTTTCACAAGTAATAAATAAATGTATAATAATGAATAAATGAATGCATGAATCCAAACAAATAGATATGATAACCTTGAAATAAAATGAGAAAACAATAGTTAAGAAGGCTAGGAAATTATTTATGTGTCCTAGTTCTGGGGAGATTGTTTTTTGCATTTAATGACAAAAATATTGTTTGTTGTAACTTTAAAAGATTTTTAAAATTAAAATATAATAAAAAAATTAAGTTTTATGTTATTTTTTAAATATGATATATAAAAAAAAATCAAAATCAATGTTATAAAATATATTACAACATCAGTTTTTGTCAAAATCACTTATTTTTGTATTTTTTTATATATTTCTTATTATACAATATTGGTTTTGGAAAGAATTGATGTTATATATTAATTTTAACATCGGTTGATAGCCCATGTTGGTTGATAGCTCATGTTGAAAGTGTAAAAAAAATTGATGTTAAAAGTCTATTTTTTAGTAATGAAAGTTTTATGTTATTTTTTTGAATATGATATATTTTTAGAAAAATCAAATTTGGAAAATAAAAAACGAAAGCACAAATTTGAATACCTGTAATTATAAAAAATATTATTTTATTAAAACTATAAATTATCATTTGAATGTCAGCATTGGCTTTCTCAAACTTTCAGAAAAGGTTATATCTTTCTTTCTCTTCAATACTAAAATATACAGGACTCCATTGAAACTCAGATTTTTAAAAAAATTGTCAAGAATATAGGATGGATGATGCTACCTTCGAGTTTAGCTACCATAACATAATCGTGACAATGACCCAAAATATTAAGGATACATTCTTTCAACCATTGTGAGAAAAATGAAACTGCGAAGACTGAGCCTTTTTTTTTTCGTAACTTTGATGTGTGTGTCAGAATAAGTGAACTTTAAGAATGTTTTTATGAGTTGATTCATCTAGCCAGGCTTAGAGGGATTTGACAAGTATGAATTTGTATCCACAACGATCAATTGATAAAACTCAAATTGAGAAAGCATTAATCTATGACTTTCTCGGAAAATTAAAGGAATTTTTATTTATTTTATCAGATAATGATACATAGAATTGTGTAATTGTTTCATATAAAAATACCTATCCTCAATCAACTGAAAATGGCTAAATCAATCAAAAGGAAGAATTATGCAAAATAATTGATTAAAATATATTGAAATTAATAACAAAATAAAGGATCAGTTATGCAAAATAATTGCTAGTAGAACTGTATTTATCCCATTGTTTTCTAGAAGTGTGTACACTTTCTCATATTAAAAAACAATTCATAAAAAATCAACTAGAAATGAATTAATCATGGATTTTGTGTGTGTGATATACTATGATTCATATCACAAGAGAATCAGTTAAATAAAATAGTTTACCTTTAGCTAATTAAACATTTTCCTCCTTAAAGGCTTGCAATTGAAGTTCATGCTCTACTGATCACATGGTTAGACCCTCACAGGATACACAAACGAATTCAGCAAAGACTCTCCCAGTTAGTGGTTTTCTGATTGTATCCTTCCATTCTCACGCCGAAGAGCATTGTTATCTATTTGCTCGCATATTAGCTGAAAATTGCACAAAGTAATGTATAGACAATTGTCCTTAAAAATGAAGTATTAAAAAAAAAAGACTACCATTAGTCGTGTCTTCTTATTTTGAAACCAAAATTTGACTTGATTTAGATTAAGCCCTAGCTCCGTGTTTATTTGACGTCGTTTGTTTTCATCTGGGTGTGGGCATTTCTTGAAGATTTGGTTTTTCAAATACCCAAAAAAGTTTATATGTATCAATATATGGAATGAAGATAAACCACCTAACCGTACAACATGTTCAACTCCAACATGATTGGAATTGAAGTTAAGTGTCATTAATTCATATGCTTAAGTAGAAGTAAGTTTTTAATCAAATTAATATTGAAAATGAAAAACAATCAATCTCAATCACAATCATTGCATAATTATAATAAAAAAACAACCAACACTAGTTGATGATTTGGATGGCGAAACCTTGGTGGCTAGGTTCTAGTTGGGGAAAAAACAACTATTATAAAACACTAGTTATTAATCCTCTTATTAGGCTGTAAATCAGATGAGATTGAAAGATAATTTGAAATACAAGAGACTCGTAAAAAAAAGCTCAGAATCAAAGATCAACCGCAAGGAAATAGATTAACAAAGCCATGCCAACTTAAAATGTTTAATACATGTATGTATTTTTATTTTGAGTTAAGATTCAACTTTATTTTGGACATGATATTCAGTATAGAACAACATAAGCTTTCCTTGAGGGACCAGTGAGTGTAGATCAATTAGGATCAAGCACATAACTTGATACATATAAACTTTATTTTGGACAAATTTCAGTCTCTTCAATTTTGTTGTCAATTTATTCATATGATCAGTTAATTTAGAAGCAGATCTTGTTTTTCCATGTTTGTGCATGTCAGCTCTTATGTGAACACCACCAAGGTTACGCCTTACTATTTATTCAAAGTTATGATTCAACAGGGATCAATACTGCTAGTGTGAGATACTGTTATATGTTAAAAGATCAAAATTAGAATTTTCAGTGAACTGATAAATGCCTTGTTAAGTCCCATAGAGATAAAGCTGAGATGTTTGGTAATGATTCACTTTTTCTTCTCGCTATAAAAGATGCATGCTCTGAAGTCAAACTTGGTGAATATCCTGACTTGTTAACCTAGCCATGTTCTCATTCGGAAACACATCAAAGTTCATGCTAATTTTGATTGTAGAGGTAGAGATATCTGTTGTTTCTCTGGTCTTTTTTGTTAATAGAACTAATAAATTTTTAGCAGTTAAGGTCATGTTTGGGATCAATTTTCCGATCAATTCTTGAGGGGGCTTGATCAAAAGCTAAAGGCCTTGATTCATGTGCATGTAGTTCATGTTGAATTTGGCAAATAAAAATAAGTTTATCTGATAATAACATTTTATCTTTTTTTTTTAAATAGCTTTTTTAGCCTAGCTACACTAGAATAGGCCAATTAGTGAATGTGATTTCTCTTTGCAGTTGAAGTTAGCTTAATACAATTGTTGATGATAGTGATTCATTGCTTCACATATTCAAGTTAGCTGTAGGGACTGTATTGAATAAAAAGAATACACTCAAGGCTGGAGTCTGACAAATGAGTCACTCTATAAGCTTGTTAAAAGTAACGCCTGTAAGTCCTAGATCAACCATATATTGCTTTTATTTTTTAATCTTAATTTATAATATTAATAACTCTACTTTAAGGAATAAAAATGACAAGTCACCTGAACTATTAGTTTTCTAAAAGTGATCTTGTTTAATATAATGTAGTTTGAAGTAGATATAGCTCAATCTAATCTTTAAAGGATACAAGGTGTGTATTTTATGTATTAATGCACACTAAATTGACCTGATTTTCAGTGCTTTCCTAGTGTAAGTAGTGTTTTGAAGTTGATTTTAGCATCACCCAGCTTTTGTGATTTTTGAGTGTAGGAATATCCTGTATGGGTTGGAAAGCAGCTGAGAAACTCATTAGGCACTGAAAATTCTCAGTGGGGATAATGTGAGCTAATTCAAACCCACCATATGTTTCTCTGTGCTCTTTATTAATTTCACTTTTTTTATATTTTATTTTATATAGTCTCAGTCACACATGTATTCATTTTACAGGTTATGATAATAGGTTCCATAGAATATACATTTTTATTTATATAATTAAATTTATGAAAAGTAAATATTTTGGATAAATACTTATATTTTACATTTATAATAAATAATTTAAATTGTGATAGTATTACTTTAAATTATTGATGATTTTTAAAATAAAACTATAAATATTAATTTATATACAGAGTTAAAAGAGATAAAGATTAAAAAATGATAGTTTAAAATTATCTTTGAAAAGAGTATTTGTTTGAATCCAAAATGATATTTCACTTGTTCTGTGAAGATTAATTAAAGAATTAATAATAAAATATTTTATTAGAAAGACATAAACTAATTAACAATTTTTAGTAGTTTTCATTTAACTTTTTTCTTTTTTAATCTAACAACTTGTTAGAAATTTCTTTAATACTTTTAATCAATTAAACATATTTTGGTTTTTATAAATTAAATTTATTTAAGGGACATTGAGTATAACTCTTGACAAATATATGATAGTAAAAAAGGAATTTAAAATCTTGAGTATTAAATAACGACATTAATTACTTTAACACATTTTCCTTATATAATCTTGATTATATGTTTTATATCGTGAATATCATTAATAGTTTATTATATCTTATAAACATTTTTTTTGCGTTAAAAAATAATTATTGAAATAATAAGCATGTATTGATAAACTAATAAATAAAATATTTTTAATGAAAAAATATTTTTTATTCTTTGTCTATTA
The DNA here is from genome assembly GCF_000004515.6 of Glycine max. NCBI lineage: Eukaryota > Viridiplantae > Streptophyta > Magnoliopsida > Fabales > Fabaceae > Glycine > Glycine max. The sequence goes on from NC_038249.2 coordinate 30,671,604, forward strand.
ATTTTAAAGATATTAATAAACAAAATCATCACAAAATTTTAAATATATGTATAAAGCGAAGAGTTAAGTAAAATTAAGAAGTGAGAATTTTGTTTTTGTTAGATTCAATTAATGTAGTTCGAATTCTAAATATAACTTGATTTAATTAAATTTGGGTATATCTTTTATTTTTCACTTTACACATTTTTTTTACTTTAAATAATTTAAATTTGAAATGAAATTTATCATTTAAAAAATTTGAGAATCTATTTTACTATTAGTATTATCATTCAACTTTTTTTTTTTTTGACAAAAGTATTATCATTCAACATGGCAATATTTTGTTTTTACTTTTTTCTAATTAAATAAAAAGGAGATGTAAAGGAGACAAAAGTAGTTTACTTTTTCCCCTTTTAAATAGTTATCCTATTAATATGACAACAGGCCGGGTCACACAATAAACAATTAACGAATGCACGAATTAACATATTCAATAATGAATCATTAAAATCTATATTATCCTTTCTCCAAATAACCAATAGTGGTAAAGTGTTGTTTGAGTTTAGGATGATGATTTCTATTTGCATCTTTAACATTTGACAATCTAGTAATTATCTATTTTCACATGCCATATCATCAAAGTTATGTTAGTGATACATCAACAAGTGTGACGTGAACATTATGTCAAATGTATTGCAAATGTCATATGAGCAAAATGTGTTAATTTTTTAATACGGAGTAAAAGCAAATAATTGTGATACTCGGAGAATTCAATTTATAATAAATATAGTTTAATTAAATTAAAGAATGCAAGTAAAAAATGTGTAGTGTTTAAAAATTGATAATAAATATTGTTTACTTTCTTAACAGATAGGTACTAAACAAGAGAAGGCCATGTACAGGATCAAGTACTAATACGGGCCGGCTTGCCTATTTTTTAGACTCGCATTGACCTTGCATAGCACATACCACATAGGCTGTTGGGTCAACTTGTAGCCTGCGATTGAAAAAAAAGAGAAGGGAAAATGATATTATAGCCTGACCATTGCTTCCGGCCTGCACCTCCATAAATTTTAATATTTCTAAATTGTCCTCTCTTTTTTGTAACTTCCTCACTCTCTTCTCCTTTCTCCCTGGCTTGTTGAGTCACTCTTTCACGGTATAGAGTTTTAAGTCAAAAGATAAAATGTATGTATATTAAAAATTGATTTTTTATCACTAAGATTTATATGACTTAAATGCAAAGTGAAAGATTACATTTTACTAGATGAAAATTATTTGAATTGGAAGTTATTTTTGTTTCAACTTTCAAAAAAACTTATTTATTATAGTTGATGTTAGTTTTCACTATAAATAGAGAAGGAAATTAGTTGAGAATCTCAACACATGAAGAAAGAGTGTGTGAGAAAATAGATTATGAAACAAAATCACTTTATTGAGATAAAAATGTCTTTGTGTAAGAATATTATCATTTCTTGTAACCATCGAGTGAGGTACTCAAGTTGGTAGACTGATACATTATTTGGGGTGAGTTACAATCTTATAATTATTCTTGCGATACTGAAATACTTTTTGAGACGATTTCATGGACGTAGGCAAGAGGTGTCAAATCACGTATTAAATTCTTATGTTTGTTATTATTTTTCCTACGATGTAATCTTTGTTGAGTTCTCACAATCCTTTGTGGGTGTGGATAATCTTATTTGTAGGAGTATTGATTACCCAACACACCGTACCATCCTGATACTACCCCACTTGATGACATGCTCAACTGCAACCCACCAAACACCAAATCATCTTCAAACACATTTTAATGTAATGCCTTCAAAATTGCCCGTTGCTAGCACAAAAATGTGCCTTTAAACTAACACTATTACCAAAATTAGTTTCATAAAACAAGAATTACTTGCGATCCGACTTTCCTTATCTGGAAGTATTGTTTGCAATTGTCTCGTATTAGGCGATCCATAAGATATATTTTTCTATTCTGAATTTTCAATTTCGAAATAAAAAAGATGTTTCGGATAACCTAATTTGGGATAATTACAAATAATATTTTCCGATTAGGCAATCTAGATTAGACAAGGGTTTTCATAAATTATTCTAGATCTCCTAATTGAATATGTAACACCCTCATTTTTGCTTTTTGTATTTGATTGTTTGTTCAATTCTTAATCTTATTTTTAAAAATTGATAAGTCTAATAAGGATAATCAAAATTTAAGTCACATTATTGTTCAATTTGATCTTTTATCTTTTATTTAAAGTTAATTTTGATCCTTTATTTTTTTAAATCGATTCAAAATGATCCATCCATCCATCCATTTGAAGTCGACATTGTTAACGAGACAAAGATATTAGTGGGTGAAAACCTCTACAAAATGTAAATTCTCCCTCTTCTCCTCTCCTTCCTCTTCTTCTCCCTCTACTTCTTCCAATAACATGAAACACCATAGTGCAGTAGCACGCCAGAGGCGGCAACTTCCCTCTCACAAAACCTAGAACCACCCAACACCACCACATTCTACTCCCATCTCCATCATTGTATCCCATGTCTTTTCCAATCGGGTGTCTTGTGTTGTTGATTGCCATCACAAATTTGCAAAACAATTTCCAAAAGATCCCAAACCCAAAACCGCAAAGGAAGAGATTAAATCAGAGCATGAAATGAGGATAGAACAAAGAAAGATGAGTGATTGACTGGATGAGATCCTACATGCCACGATTGTGGAGCAACATCCCAAATGTGACTTCCACAATGACAACCTAAATGCGACAACGACAACCACTGTGGTTGTAGCGACACAAGGTGAAACTCCAATTGTGGCAAAAGAAATGTGCGAGTTCACAAATATAGTGCTTCCTCTCCCTCGTGTGTCAAAACCATGAGTTGTGAAGAGGGCTAGAAGATGTTACAACCCAAGTTCTATTGTTAGGCCCAATATAGTATTATAATAGTTGTCCCTATTGTTAGGCCAAGTAAATAAGTTAGTAGATAAGTCAATGTATATATATATTCTTGTAACTACTAATAGAAGGGGACAATGAATTTACATGAAAAATTAATTTTTTATTTTTTATTGTCTTTTTTATACGGTGTAGAACAAATTTTCTTTCGAATAGGAGTGAACTCCAAAAAAAATAAGAGAGGAAAAGAAAATTAGAAAACTAACTTTTCATACAAATTCATTATCCCCTTCTATCGGTCATTACAAGAGTATATATAATAGTATGTCACACCTAAGAACAAAAATACAATAACAAAATACAGTACAAAATGCATGACCGAATACTCAAACGTTTTCTAGAATCTACTGACTTATTTAATTGGGCCTAACAATAGGCATAACTATTATAATACTATTCTATTGGACCTAACAATAGAACTTGGGTTGTAACGAAAGATGAAGAGGGATGGTGATGAAAGCTAGGGAGGTAGCAGGAACGGAATCGACAATTCAGGTGGTAAATTGAGAATCTGGTGGTGATGCGAAAGAGAAAGTGATTAGGGGTTGTGATTTTCAATTTGAAAAAAAATGGGATTAAGGTTTGTTGGAAACCTATTTTTCGTTTTTTGGTTGCTTTTAATGGTCAGTATCCCTAATATTTCTCCTCGTTCAAGCCAAACATTTCCGTATCAAGAGCTCTGAGTCCAACCACTACAAGCACCATCCATTTCAAGCTCCTCTGTGAATTGATCATCTCACAATAATACCATAGGATTAGTGGCGTCTAGTGTCTACTCCCTCTTATTTTGATTCACTCTAAAAGGGGGAGAAGAATAAGGAGTGGATAAAGTAGATAGGATTAGATGTCATAAGAGTTTGTTTGGTCATGTGTTTTGTAACAACTCGTTTTTCACCTTATAGAATTATTTTTTTTACTGTTATATGAATGTTTACAAGGAATTTCATTATTCCAATGTCACTGATGAATCTGGAATGAAGAAAAACCTTGAGAAAGGTTGTTTTGTATGCAGAAATTATATTAAACACACATAAATTGAGGTTATTTCTGATTTGTCGCTTTTTCTAACCATTCTTAATTTCTGTAAAGCTATCCAATATATGCTATTTAATTTCATTGGACGATCAATTTTCCTTATACTACACGATTTAATAAATATGATATATGTTTTAATAATATTACATTTAATTATTATTGCTTAATTAAAAGAATTAGTTGGTAATATATAAAAGATATTTTGATGAAATGTATAATTTTATTGTTGATCCACACAGACTAAACAAAACAAACAACAATCAATCACTGCTTGCTGCAATCTGTGGGCTTAAAGGAGACAATTTTCTTTTGAAGATCATAGCCAACCAAGAAGTTTTGCTGAGCCATGTTCCCAAAGATGGGACCAATTTTACTAGAAATGAAAGCCAAGCATGTTACCCCTTGTTCCACTTCGATAAAGGTGTTGACAGCATTTAACTTGACATCTGCACCACTAAAATGTGCCATGATCACTGGTGCATTTAGTTCATCAAAAGTACTTCTGTAGCAAAGGCTCAACTGTTTAAGTGGATCCTTAACACGGTCTAATTCAACCAGATCTGCTACTGCTGATTCCAACTTTGAGTAAATATCATTTGGCAAAAGAGTGAGTGTTGTACCTGAGTCAATTATGATATTTCCCTTTTCACCAAATCTAAATGAGGAGCTTGTAAACTCTATTCTATTGTTTCCCACACTGAATGCTTCCAAGGTTAGGTAGTAAAATACTTTTGGGTCATGTGTGACTATTGGAGTTGAGACAGTCCCATCCCCAGAAACCACTGCAGCATCTCCAAAATTGAGTTTGCTAGATATGTTAGACATTGAAGCCAAACAATAGGAAAACTTTCTACCTATTGAAGAAGAACGACGTCTCAATTGATTTATTAGCGACACAGGTCCATTTCCTAGGCCAACTATGCCCGAGCTTTTGCCTTCAAAGGAGACAGTATTGTTACGTCCACAACCTATCACGGTTCTACGAAATTTGACAGAAGAGCCATTGGTGGAGCCTAAAGTTAGGGTTTCCACACTAAGGTCTCCTTGTGAGTATGATCCATCCCCATAGTAAATAGTATATTCACACATTTTCCTATTATCAGAGGAACAAGAGGTATCTTCAACAGATTGACATGTAGTAGAAGAAAAGGGAAGGATTTTGTATGTGTTAGATTTTGAAGGATCAAATATACGAGTGGTTTGGTTGTAACATTTTTCACAAGGTTTACACTGCAACCAAATCATGTCACTACCTGTATCAATAATACCATAAAGTTGAAACGGAGGGATTCCAACTGAATAGCTGATTAGATATTCACCATCATTTTGTGTTATAGTGGCCTTAGCGGCCTTATGAGCTTTGTGGAAATGATTGGCACGATTGACGGAACGATGGACGGCATTAGCAACTCGTTGGAATTGAGTTTCTGTGGGACGAAAGAATGGTGATCTTGATGAGTCACGGTGGATCATCTCCACACTAAAGCCACCATTGAAAGCCTCTAAGTAAAAGATGTTGCAAAGATAGAATAAAACTAGAGCAAGAGTTGAAGGTGATATTGTTTTCATGACTAAGATGCAAAGAAGTGAATAAACAATCTCTCAAATTATTTGCATATTTAACTACTAGCACATTCCTGGTGGCCTTTCATAGGATTCTAATGGCAGAAAACACTCATAAATTTTCGTGGAAGATTTAGTGCACATAAAATATGTATTATCTTTTTAACACGATTTATTTCACATCTAAAAATCAATTAAGATTCATAGCTTGAATTATTTAATTAAGAGACACAAGTTGCTTATTATTTATGTCAAGTGTTGTTGGTAGTATATTTTAATATAAAAACTTAAATATGTAATAATAATTAATATTAATAATAATTGACGTGCGCACACATACACATTATATATATATATATATATATATATATAAACATAATAATTCATATATTAATTTCTATGCTTAAAATTTTGACTACATATTATTTTTAATAAATTTAGTAATTAATTTTAATTTTGACGGAAGTAATTACTTTTATTTTTCAATCAATTTTACTTACAATGTACCAAGTATGATATTTATTAAATATAATAAATTCCTCAACTTTGATTAATAAATGTAATATATTTTTAATAAATTATCAAACTATTATTTATCTTATTGTTGAACAGTATTAGTTGAAAAAGAAATTTCGAAAATTAAAATACGTCGTAATGTAATATTATTAAATTGACTACATATTATATATAATAAATATATTATTTAATGTTATTGACCGTCAAATTTACTTAAAATACATTAATTAATTAAGTGTATATTATATTTAATAAATGAACTGTATATTATATTTAATAAATATAGCATTAAATAAATATATTATTAATTAGTAGAATTATTTGATAAAAATATTGACAAATTTAAGTATATGGTAATATAATTTACTAAAACTAGTTTCTTAAAAAAGGGACTAGAGTACTTCCCATTATCTTTCTCGCTCTCCCCTTTCCCTCTACGATCTAGGTGTTCATTGTTTTTGCCACGATTACATGTTCTCCTTGCTCGTTTCCTTTCCTCCCATTCACTTTCTCTTGCCCACTCTCTCTTCATCACTTCTGCTCATCCTTCCATATCTGCAACACAGAAACTCATACCATAGTGGATGTTTATCATTAAAGAAACGCCAACGCCAATTTGATTACAAGTTCAAATTAAAAGATTTAAGTCCTTCACTCCCAAACCACCCTCATACTTTGGCATACAAAACTGTCTCCCAATCAATCCACAGAATTTTAAAACCACCCACATTCCCATTCCACAAAAATCTCCTCTGTATTTTAATCAATTTTGCAATTATCTTTTACTGGGTCTGTAAGAAAGGAAAAAAATTGATCAATGCAATCCTTCCACCCATGGACAATTAATTGTCTCCCCTTCCAGCAACACAGCTTCTTAACAAATTAATAACTGGTGCCCACGAAACTCCTCGTCTATGATTTGCTCCAATAGGCAACCAAAGGAATTTAAAAGGAAGTGATGCCACAGAACAATATAAAAAAGCTGCTGCACTTTCCAGAAAATCAGGAGAGGCATGCACACCGAAAAGCTTGCTCTTAGAGAAATTTACCTTTAGTACAGAAGCTAGCTAGTTCAAAGCTTCGAAGAAAAGCCTTAATAATAGCCCACAGATTTTCCCAACATGCCCCTCCAACCAAAAAAGAGTCATCTGCATATTGTAACTTAGAGAAACAGATGCCATGATTGACCTTGAAACCTTTGAACAATCCCAATTCAACTGATTTATTTAACACGCCAGTTAGACCCTCTGCTACCATAAGAAATTAAAAGGGAGCCAATATTATTTAAATAAAAATTAATGATGGACCGGGGAGAGTGACGTATTTCATTTTATATCCTGAACTCTTCCCTTGATTCTTGTTGTATTATCCTTTTTACGCAGTAGTTTTTTTTAATAGTGATTTTATAGTATGTCCTCCCCCTAAATTTTGCAGTTTAAGCTTTGTAAGGTTGACCTGTTCAGTTTTGGTAGAAGGCTGGAAGAATGCTCTATATAAAAAGAACATGTCTCCATCACTTCACTTCGTTGTGCCCGTGTATCAAACTCCATTGCAGAGATTAGAGAATAACAGCATTACATTTTGGGTCAGTCAGTCAGTTCGTTATTTTGCACTCAATTAAGTCAAGGTGAATGTCATTTATTATGATTTCACTTCAATGTAGAAATAGTATACTACTTATAATCAATATATTATTATGATTTCACTTCTGAAATTTTATATATAATTAGACTTTCATGTTTGGGGATTTTTCTTAGGGATTTTTCTATTACTTAATAGGAAGACTTTCATGTTTGGGGATTTTCAAATGAAGCTAACTTAAACTTATTTTTCCTGGCTGCACAGTTACTGAAGAAAAGAAAGATTAAGGCACCTTTTGCTTCACTGGACAAAATTAAAGAAAGTAATTAAGGACATTTTCTCATGGCACCAATTGGTAAAAAGAGGAAATTTTCTCTCATGTGTAGCCATTGTATTGATACAAAACACCAATCTACTATTGGAAAAGTTACTTTTTTTGGCCATGCAAAGAATCTCATTACTATCAATTGATATAAAAGCCATGAAGCATTTAGCGACCCTTGATTTGCCAGCAACTGGCATATTGTCGGCAAAGACTTTAGTTGCCATTTATATGACTTCTAAAAGGATTCACTGTATATCCATGTGCACCCTGATCTTATGCTGATTCCTCCCTTAGGATGAGGTGTCCGTTGCAGGTTTTTTTATCCTTAGATTCATATTTGTAATACTCTGATCGAATTCCTGAAAGAATATCTTAAGCTTTGAGGACTTAACGTAGTCACAAGAGGTTGGTGACTAAACTAGGATAGATCCCAGTGCACTCTTCTCTAGCATTTCTCTTTAGTTTACAACGTTTTGTGAATTTGCATAACGGCATAGCTTGCAATTATTATAAAATATGTTAATTTGTTTTCCTTATCATTATTAATATAATCGTTTTCATCAAAAGGTTGCCACCGTGTATTAATTCAACAATCATATTCTACAAGTACTAGACAAAAGTTTTACAAATAAATTTCAAACTAACTTCATTTCCCTATTGAATTTGTTGGCCAATTGGGTTATTAATTTGTGAATTTTCATATCCGATTTTATTAATTCTTTTATTAAAATATTATAGTGAACATGATAACGTATTTTCTTTCATCATATGTATTTCCTACAATGATAATATGTTTTGGAACACAAAAAAAATGGTGAAAATTTATTTAATCAACTAACTTAGACTAAGTTAAACAACAATCAATCATTGCTTAGTGCAATCTGTGTGCTTAAAGGACACGGTGTTCATTTGGAGATCATAACCAACCAAGAGGTTTTGCTGAGCCAAGTTCCCAAAGACGGCACCAGTTTCAGTTGGCTGGAAAGCAAAGCACACTACATCATCGGCCACTTGAACAAAGGTGTTGATAGCATTTAAAGTGACATCTGCACCACTAAAATGTGCTGTGATCACTGGTACACTTGCATCTAGTTTATCAGGTGTAACTTTGTAGCAAAGACCCAACACTTGATTTGGATCCCTAACACGCTGCAATATCACTGTCTTTGCTACTGCTGCTTCCAACTTTGAGTAAACACCATTTGGCAAAGCAGTGAGCGTTGTACCTGAGTCAATTATGATATTTCCCTTTCCACCAGATCCAGGGCTTCCAAACTCTATTCTATTGCGTCCTACACTGAATGCTTCTAGGGTTAGGAAGTAGAATACTAGTCCATTTTTTGAGAATAACGGGGTTGAGACGGTCCCACGCCCGGAAACCACTGCAGCATTTCCAAAATTGAGTTTGCTGGATGCAGTAGACAGCCCTGGTACCAAACAATATGAAAACTTCCCACCTGTTGAAGGACTCAATTGAGTTATAAGGGACATGGGTCCGCGCCCTAGGCCAACGATGCCAGAATTTTTCTCTTCAATGCCAATAGCATTGTAACGCCCGCATCCTATCACAGTTCCAGGAAATTGGACAGGAGAGCCATTGGTGGAGCCTAAAGTGAGGGTCTCCACACTAAGATCTCCTAGTGACTGTGACCCATCCACATAATGAATGCTATATAAACAATGTTTCCTAGAGGAGCAAAAGGTACCTTGAACAGATTGACATGTATTAGAAGGGCAAGGTAGGGTTTTGTATGTTTGGGATTTTGAAGAATCAAATATAGGAGTGGTTTGTTCGTAGCATTTTTTACATGGTTGGCATTGCAGCCAAATGATGTCACTACCCGTATCAAGAATTCCAAAGACCTGGAGTGATGGGGTTCCTACTGAATAACTAATGAGGTATTCACCTAGAGCTGATATAACAGTGGTCTCAGGTGAGTTTGGAGAGACAAAAGATTGGTTCAAATGATTGGCACGGTTAATGGAACGATGCACGGCATTAGCAACTCGTTGGAATTGAGTTTCTGTGGGACTAAAGAATGGTGATCTTGATGAGTCACGGTGGATCATCTCCACACTAAAGCCACCATTGAAAGCCTCTAAGTAAAAGATGTTGCAAAGATAGAATAAAACTAGGGCAAGAGTTGAAGGTGATGATGTTTTCATGACTAAGATGCAAAGAAGTGAATAAACAATCTCTCAAATTATTTGAATATTTAACTACTAGCACATTCCTCCTGGCCTTTTATAGGATTCTAATGGCCGGAAGCATTGATAAATTTTCGTGGAGGATTTTGAATGCACATTAAGTGTGTATTATCTTTTCAATCCGATTTATTTCACATTAAAGAATTAATTAAGATTTATATGTTGGATCATTTAATTAAGACAAGTTGCTTACTATTTCCGACTTTGTTGGTAGTATATTTTAATATAAAACACTTAAATATGTAATAATCATAATAATTAATGCTAATAATAGTTCACACATATATAAACATAATAATTCATATATTAATTTCTATGCTTAAAATTTTGAATACATATTATTTTTAATAAATTTAGTAATTAATTTAAAATTTAATTTTGACGGAAGTAATTATTTTTATTTTTCAATCAATTTTACTTACAATATACCAATTGTATGATATTTATTAAATATAATAAATTCCTCAACATTGATTATTGAATGTAATATATTTTTAATAAATTATCAAACTATTATTTTTCTTATTGTTGAACAGTATTAGTTGGAAAAGAAATTTCAAAAATTAAAATACATTGTAATGTAATATTATTAAATTGACTACATATTGTATATAATAAATATATTATTTGATGTTATTGACAGTCAAATTTACTTAAATTGCATTAATTAATATAATAAATACATTATTTAATGTTATTGACTGTCAAATTTACTTAAAATGCATTAATTAATATAATAAATATATTATTTAATATTATTGACAGTCAAATTTACCTAAAATTCATTAATTAATATAATAAATATATTATTTAATGTTATTGACATTCAAATTTACTTAAGTGTATATTATATTTAATAAATGTAGCATTTAATAAATATATTATCAATTAGTAGAATTATTTGATAAAAATATTGACAAATTTAAGTATATGATAGTATAATTTACTAAGACTTGTTTCTTATGAAAGGGACTTGTTGGAGTACTTCCCATTGTTTTTCTCACTCTCCCCTTTCCCTCTACGAGCTAGGTGTTCATTGTTTTTGCCACGACAACATTGCCCCGTCTCATGTTCTCCTTGCTCGTTTCCTTTCCTCCCATTCAATTTCTCTTGCCCACTCTCTCTTCATCACTTCTGCTCATCCTTTGTTTCTCTCCATCACCTACTCCTTGTCATGCTGCCATGGATGGGGTTTTTCCTAGCTTTTTTATTTCGACACTAAGATATGTGACTTGTGGTTGGAATGTGAAAACACGTTGTTGGAATGGGAGATAGTAGTGGTTTATTTTATTTTACTGTATAAAAATGCCACAAAACTTATTTTATAATATTATTCATTAATATAAATTTTGAGGGTTTAAAATTTTCATAAATTGTATTTTTAAAACCATCAGAAAATACACAATTAGCCACGTCAAAAAGTATTTTAATAGCGTCAACTTTTAAGACCAGAATGGGCGATTTCCAAATAAGGGGAACTAATAAATCACTTTTAAATTTGTGAACAAAAGAAAAACTTCGCGCCTCAATAACAGGCGTCAATTTTTTTTTTTAAGCCAACAATTAAATATAAGCATATGGCATATGATGACTATGACATACTGACATATGTTTACATGAGTGCCCTTAGCCACATCAACAATGAGCGTTACATCGTCCATGACAAGGGACTAAGAAAAGCTAGCTATTTCCTAACTTCGGGGATATGTAAAAAAAATTATTATTTTGGGAGCCAAAAATAAACTTGGCCCTAATTTTAGAAACTAAAACCATGTACAAACATACTTTTAAGGAGTTAACCTTTTCCGATAAATATTCTTTCAAACATGTAGACAACTAATTTAGAAAACATGATAATTTGAAGAAAAAAAAATGAATAATTCTTATCTAATAATATATACAAAATGAATAATTAATATAATTATTAATGAGTTACTGTCTTATTTATAAATAAAAAATTATGAATTTAATTTTATTAGAATGTCTTTTTATTTTTCACTTTATTTTATTTTTTTAAAAACGTAAATATCAACTTAGCATTAATATATCTTGGCCAAACTCATTTTGCCTTTTTTTCTTCTTCTGTTTTTTAGTCTGAAGAAATGTTATTGCACTTTTCGATGGTCGTGTCTCTTATATCACTAAGAAATGTCTAATCATATAATTGCAGTACCAAGGAAAATAATAAAAATAAAAGTTTTGAGAAATATCAACAATGTAGGCTGTGATCAAATTGTTTATTTTAACTAATATTAACATGATTCAAAAGCCAAGACTAAGGGTATGATTGATTCCCTTCTCACGTTTTTGTTTTTAAATGTTGTTTTTAAAAGCAATTCCATATTACTCAACAATCAATTTCATGTATAACATCTATTTAAGTTATAAAAACTGTTTCCAAAACAAGTTTTTTTAAAACCATAAAACTGAAAAATGAGATATTTTCTTATTCTCTTCTATTTTCTTTAAGTGTCGAGGGGACAAAATTCTTAGAAACTAAAATGTTATCAAGGGATGAACACTTTCAAATGAGCTGAAGGGACAAAAATATTTAGAAAACATTGAACATACAATGCCTAAGTCTTCTAGCAATCCAGCTAACAAAGTATGGTGTAGAGGCAAGAGTAAAAATATAACTTCCATCAGAGAAACAAAATCCAATTTTTCAATATTTGAAATAAGACATCACTAAGATGCGAAAGACAATCTTGTTTCATACCATGCATGAGTTTAGATGGCTATAGTACAGTGGAAGGCAAATCTCACCTGAGCCATTAGATGTGTTATTAAAAAAAAATCAAAGGATAGGATTTGTTGATGAGTATCGGTTTAGGATATAGATCATATTAAAAAATATTTTGCAAAATAAATATTTCACGTGTGCACATCGTTATATGGATTGCATGCTTTTCCACTGCCTGCACAGGGTCATGCAATGCACATACGGATAAAACTCAACATTGTATGGCCCTGCCAAAACGATGTCATATGTTCCTTTTTTTTTAATTTCTTTTTCCTTTTTTTGTCATTGTTGTACCCAAAAAAAAATGTAATCTAATTTTAAACTAAGGTACATTTTAGTTTGAATCCATTTGAATAAAACCTCAAATTCTGGGTTGGTCCAACATATATAAATTCAAAAGCGAATTTTAAAATAAGTCCTTTTTTAGTTTAGTAATTTTTTTTGAATAAAAATTAATATTTTTTTATTGAAAATTTATTTTTGGAGCTTTTAAGGATACAAAGTTATTTATTAATTTATTATATTTGATTTTCTTTAATATTTCTTTTTCAATTGATATTAAAACTAATTCATTTAATTTTTTTGAAACATTGTTGATCTTAAATAAAACTTAATTAATTTTAGTTTTGTAAAAAAAATTTATGGTGAAGCAACACTTACCAAAATTGTTAACATTATTCTATAAGCAATAAAAATATTCAAAAAAGAATTAATTCCTTTTATATAATTAAGTATGTCAATTAATCGATCGATGTATCATTTTCAACTTCTATAATTTCTCTTATAATTTTTAGTTATGTAAATAAATCTAATTCATCAATATCCAAGTGATTATTATGTTTTAATGAACGTTCAAGGTTAAGACAATATTCTTTTAAATTATTACTATCCAAAGACTTGAATTTCTTAATGTTAAATAAAAAATAAAAAATATCTTCATATATTTTAAAATGTTTAAATCTATTTCTTAATGTGATAATTGCTTGATCTATTATGTAAATAAATAATTAATTTTAAATGATTCTATAGCCTATTTTAAGAGAAGAGATTTCAGATTAATTTTAACCAAAATTGATATATTAAGATTGAGATACCTTTAATATAGCCAATCAAGAGATATACTAATTAATGAAAATAAGTGAGTAATTAATTTTAAACAAAAACTAAACAACAAAATTATGGATCTTACTGAAAATTAAAACTATATATATTTTTTCTGTATTATTTTTTATGAGTATTATAAGAAAATATGAGTCTTATAATTATTAATATTTTTTAGGTCTAATTTTTATGGAGGCCTAAAACAAGGACTTTAGTTGCTTTAGCCTTGGATTGACTTTGCTCAAATTGAATGTGAATGGAGTTTAATTGGGCTGGTTGAACATACATGAGTTATTATAAATCTTTTGATATTGTCTTAAATTCTCACCAATAAAAAAAAATCTCAAATTAAATTTTGATTCAATCTATTTGTTGACAATTTAAATTTAAAAAATTTATTTAGTTGTGTTCCTTTTTTCTGTTCAATTGATGGTAAATAAAACACCAAATACTTAATAATACATTTAAAGAACTTATTTAACATATTAAATATTTCATCATAAATCATAATCATAACAGAGTAGTTAATGTAACTTTAAATTTTCTACAAATACAAATACATGTTGTTACTTCTCTTGCAGAAGTAACTCAGGCAATAAAACTATGGATAAAATGTTAAAACAAATTAATATTAATATGTTTATTACTTATAAAATACCTACTTATTACTCTGAACAGAAACAGACTAAAATTTAGATAATAAAGTAATAAAAAATAATATAATAATTTCATAAATGCCTACTTATTGCTCTGGTTTATATGGGATGAAAACCCGTGGAGCCCAGTTGAAAAAATTTCACCTAAAAAATAAGGTGAAAGAAAGTGCAATGAACAATAAAAGTTATGTGAATGTGTAATATTCACATACTGTCCTTCAATAATTCTTATTTTTTAACAAACTTGTGATTCTAATGCGATGTTAACAAGTTTTTTTAAGAAATTAAAAATCATAAGCACTGATCCATTATATGGTGATAACATAATTGATTATTTCCATTCAATTTTTTTTTTTTAAAAAAAACTTAACTGTGAGATATAATCGATTATACATGTCCCGACATAATCAGTTATAAGCCTTTTAAATTAGTTTTTTTTTAAGTTTTCCGTTGAGCAATTTTTTTCTCAAGGTTAGGAATAAAATTGGGATTTCATAAATGTTTAATTTTAGATTTCTTTCTTTTATTATCTACCTAATTACTTTATTTTAAATATTTAATCTTTTTTCAACTCTGTTTCATCTATATCAAACAACTTTACTTTCTTTCATCTATTTTCATTCCTCTTACTTTCTTTTATCTTTACCAAATACAATGTCAATTTCACAACTTGATTTGTACAAAAGTAGAATGCTACTTAGGAATTTTAAGAATCTAATTGCTAATCTCTGATCCAGACCAATTAATGTGAACCCTAAGCTTGAACTCACCTCCATATGTTTTTTGGTACAACTCATTTTTATTTTATCTTTTTAAATTTTTTGTTTTGACATTTTATGATGTGAGTCAATATATTCCTTTCTTTTGTTCAAGAGTCATGCTCTTAATTAAAATAATATAATTAATAACTGTCATTTTAATATTTTTATTAAATTTAAAATAATTAATTTTAATATAATCGTGATTTTTAATCGTCACTATAAAAAATTTAATTTATAAAAGAGAACGTAAAATCAATACAAATAAAAAAATCAAATTGACTGTATGGTCACTCAAACTAACTTACATAATTATTGCTCTAAATATCTAAAACACTCCTAGCCATTAATATTCTTCTATAAAAAAGTTAAAATCACAAAACATAAGCCACATAATGTTCAAATGAAGATCTCCCTGCTTCTAAAACAAATAAAAATAAAAATTGCAATCGAATGATTATGCTCTTTATGCCCATTGCCCTCACTATCACAAATGGCCCCCTTTTTATTTCCATGATTCATCATTGCAAAGGGAAACAAGGTTTGTGAGAGGTAAGAGAGAAACATTGGGTGACCACGCTTATGATAGTAGCTACGGTAGTAGATGCGACCAGAAGGAGTGCCTCCAACAATGCTTGCAAAGTGTGTGATGGAGGTTCAAAGTCGAATGAAGATGATGGTGGTTTCATGGTGGTCCATGCAATGCACAATGGGGGTGTGCAGTGATATCACAATGGTTGTCCCAGCTAGCCTTTAATTTACATTTGTGATACTAGATATAGTACTAATATTGACTTCTTTGCATTACTAATTGAGATAAAAAAATTATTATTCTTAAGAATAGTATGAGTCATTGCATTACCAACGGGGCAAATATTTTCATTATTGATGCTAGTGCGAACATTCATTCTTCCCAAAAACAAGGAGTATATATATATAGATAGACAGATATAAATTAATATAAGGAAAAAAATGAAAGATAACAAACCTTATAAGTGAATTGTTTAAAAAGAAAAACTCATATAAAGTCGAATAACATCAAAGCATAGGAAGTTCAAATTATTCTGCTAAAATATAAAGTTCAATAACATAATATGACAAAATTATTTCTTGACGCTCCCATCACCAATAAGGTGATCAATTTTTCCATCAGGATCAGCAAAGAAATCAGCAATATTCAGATGAGTAACATCCATAAGACCATACCTAAAATCACCCTCTTCATAACCAAAATGAGTTTTTATCTGTTTTTCCTTAGTTTTAAGTGATTCTTGGTACTGTTCAACTAGATGCCTTGGTGTTTGACATGCACTTGAGCAATGGTCTTTGCAACCACAGCGATGACATATATTTCCCATATGTTGTTGTCTTCTTTGTTCACTTTTCCCCTTTTCATTTTCCATGTGTGACCAATCTCCACCTTTATATATATAAAGAAAAAGGAATTCAGGTAAAAATGTTATGATTACTTTTAAGAAAAAAAATGCATAACTATAACTAAGTATATGTATTTTTTATATTAGAAATTTGAGTCCTTATTCTTAATAAAATATTTTTAGCAGCATTTTCACATTAAGACATATAATTTATTCAACAACAAATATTTAATTAATTGGATAAATAGTCAATTTGGTTCTCAAAAGTTTAAGGCATTGCCACTTTAGTCCCTTAAAATAATATTTTTTTTTTTAAAAAAATCTACAAATGCAACCCTTTACTCACTTTAGACTAAAATTTAAAAGTTGTGACTTTTTTTATATAAAAAAGTGATGTCACTTAGGTGATAATATTAACATATATTTAAAGACTAAAGTGACAAAAAATATAGTTAAGTTTAGGGATTAAAAAGATAACATAAATCTTTTTTCTTCTTTTTTACTTTCAGATTCTAACGTGACAACATTTTATATTTTTAGGGACTAAAATGTGATTTATCTTAATTAATTTGATTTTATTTATGCTTATTTTTTTCTCTTAAAAACTATTAATTCAATTTAATTAATTTTTTTTATATTTTTAATTTTTAATCTAGATTTTAACATTATTATAATACTAGTTCATGCTAATTTAAATTTCATTTTTATATTTTAACATATGCCATGCATATCAATAAAAAAAATTATGCATCTTGATTTAAACAATTTACTTTTATAATTGTTTTCTCAATTTTAAGAGTCTTATTATTTTTTAACTAAGTTACTGGTAGGGCTTGAACCCCCACCCATTCCTCCAACAACACTATCATTAATCATAAAAAAATTATGCATTGATTAAAATAAATTATTTCTGTATTTTGTTTTCAAATTTAATACTCTTATCTATTTAACTAGTTAGCTTAATTAAACTTTTGGCCTCTCATGGTGATGGAATTTAAAATGGTGGTGACAAAATTTGAACTCTCACCCTTTCACTCTAACAACACTATATTGCATTATATTATATATAAATATAATGGAAATGGAGGACCAAAATATATGGCGCAAATATTTGTTACTACTCAATAAATAATATAATATTATAAAATTAGAAAAATCATTAACTTATACTTTTTAATACTATATATCTTAAAAATTAATTAATCATTTTTGGTTTCAATAAATTCAATATTAATCATTTAATTCAAATATTTAATGTTAAATGTTAAATATTAAATATTAAATAAGTCTTGCCTATCCCTCCGACTTGAAGGGTTGAAGTAATATGATTGGGATCAAGGGAAGTGTTACTTTTACTAAGTATGTATTCTTTTAAATCTTAAATGTTTTAGGTAGTTTCTTATGTAAGTTTTGTTATTATATTCAATGCAACCTTGAGTAGATGCAACAATCACATGAATGTAATTACACACAAGACTCCACAATAATCATGTAACATAAGAACATTGGTTATATGAATGGAAATGAGTTAAATTTACTTTGTTCCAAGAGTCATGTGCTTAGCAATGTCCTACTTAATTAGCATGCAGAACTTTGAATTAAGCGCGTTCACTCATGCTTAGCGTACTAGTGTAGGGACTCAAGACTTGTTTTAATTTCTAAAGGTCCCCATATTAGCACGTGAAATGCATGCTTAGCCTTTAGAGCACTTGTGCTTAGCACACATAGCTTGTGCTTAATGCAAGTTATTAGACCTGAATCCAAAAATTCATTACACCAAACATTCATCATGCTTAGAATGTGCCCTTGAACATGAACCCATAAATTATGGGCACTAAGCACTCATTAGCATGTTTAGTGCAGGCCTATGATTTGCAACCAGCAAATCCATGCTCCCAATGGTCATCCAAGGCCTCTAAATATTCTCAAAGCATACCAATCAATTGACAATTGTTTCTATTACATTTTTGTTTGATTAATTTATGCAATAACAATTAAAACAATCATAAAAACATAGGGTTTAAAACAATTAAAACAGTTAAAAGAGAAAAAAAAACGATGTGCATCAATCAAGCATAACAATTAAAACAATTAAATCTCCAAACATAGGGTTTAAAAGGAGAAAAAAAAAGGGAAAAATCATACAATCAAAAGAGACAAGAGAGGGTAAGGGGAAAACATTTACCTTTAGGAACAAACAAAGATGTGCTTTAGGCACCGGATACCTTTGAGTTTTCTTATCCTCTTCTTTTCCTCTTCTCTTCTTCTCCTTCTCCTTCTTCTCTCTAACTTTCTTCCTCTATTTATATTTGTCTAGGTGTAAAAACCCTAGTGGGCCTTTGGCTCGTCTTGGGCCACCAAGTCACATTTGGATCCTATTACCCTATCCCTATGAGACTATAATGAAACAAAGAAAATTTAATAGGAAAAAAATATATAAAATCCTACAAGACCAAAACTAAACAAATGTATATTTGTAAGGAGAAAAAAATATTTGATCCTTTTAAAATTTAATATTTTCCTTTTAAATTTGATTTTTTTATATAATTATTTAAATTAATTATCTTTATTTTCCTTATAATTTAAAAACATTTTATTTTCCTTCATATTTTAAAATTTTATCTAATATTTTTTTACAAAATATACATTATTTATTTTTAACACCTAAACTTCGTGAATTGAACATGTTGTAGCGCTCATTTGAAATAGCCATACCAATATCTCTCTTTACTATCATTCATTCTAATTAATAGTTCTCATTATCCAGCATCATATCATCTGAGGCAGAGAGGGTAAATATATATTTCACCTTCTAGTTATTTAATTCAATTGTTATGTTAATATCTTTATTATTGTTGTCGTTTGAATTGTTAATGTTTTATGTATTGAAAATGCTTTATATGACCTAATTGATGTTGAAGAAGATTGTGTAATGATCTCAATAAAATAGATTATGCAACTTTTCAAAGTAAAGCACATTTTTTTGTTGACATAAATGGTATAGAAGCATAAATTAAAATATAATTCAAAATTTTGTTTTAAATTCTTTTGAGTGGATCTTTGTCATTTTCATATCTGGAGAAAACAACCATCCTAATTTGTGAACTAATTGATGTTTCTCTTTTTTATGTTTAGATACCATTACCTCTGACTCTAAGTTATCCGAAATAGATAGGAGCCTATTTTAATTTTGAAAATAACACTTGCACACACATATAGGAAATTGGTTTTTGATATTCAATTACAATTTGTTAAATCATTCAAGTGATATTAAAAGCATAAGAAGATATCTCAAATGCATGTTAGGAGAGTGAAATCCACCCTTCATGCATGAAAGGATAATAGCAAGTAAAAGAGAATGAGATTAAGATTGAATATGGAATTCATAATTATTTTTCTAGAAATACTTCAATAAAAAATATTTTAATATCAGCATAAAAATTATTAATATACCTAACATGAAAAATGATATAGAATTAAGTATTTTTGTTAATTTTATACCAGTTATAGTTTATTTACATTAATAATGTCTTGATACAATGTTTTTGAGAATATGCATATCATATTTCCTTAATTAGGTGTTTCACAATTAATATTCATTTTCTTTACATTCTTATGACTAATATTAAGATTGTTATGTTAATTATTTTCTTCATATTTATCTATTAGTAGTTTTATGTACTCATGGATTCATCAAGGACTATGAAAATTGTTAGACATTGGACGGTCTATCACTGAACGATCTACATATCTCTTAATCTTTTAATGAAAACAAAGATATAAATTTGTGTAAACCATTTTACTATATGTAAGTTAACAATTTTGATGACGGAAAGCAACACAAGGTAAGACTTATTCATGAATGGATACCATGTCTACTGGAAGCATGAAGTAATCGTCTAGTGCATCAAAATACTAATCTAAATATGCACATTTACTTGAGTAAATCAGTTTATGTCATATTATATGATTCTATTTCAAAGAAAGGTATCTACGAATCTATCTTATATTTCCTTTTATATGTCTAATGGCTACGCTGAGTTATGAATGACAAGTTATGAAAAGTTCTAATCCAATATCAAACAAAGACATGCAATATTTGTTTATACCCGAAAACAAGATCAAGATCAACATTGGTCATATTATTCAATGCTGAAGATCCTCTCCACAATTGCAAGCTTCTCAATATAATGAAGACATCAAGGACTTGAAGAAAATTGATGAACAAGTACAAAAAATGAGAAAAAGTCGAGCATTAAGAAAAGAAAGAAAGAACAACATCTTTAGATAAAAACATTGAGTTTAAAGAGTCTATCCTTTGTTTTACACAAAACATTTTTGAGAGATTAAGAACTTCATTGTAAATTCGAGTGTTATAAAAAATCTCTGATTCTAAGTCAAACTTCTGTTTGTGAAAGCCAAGAGCGATTTAGTGACTAAATAATACTTCAGTGTTCTTAGATTCAGGAAGAGTCCAAGGGTTGTGCTAATAGAGACCTTGAGAATACTTGTAAGCCAAAAGTGGTAGAAAAGAATATTTGTTGTAATCAAGTTTTATTTGTGAAACCCTTTACTAGTTGGTAAAGGATATCTGAACGTATCTCAGGTTGAGTGAACTAGTATAAAATTAAGTATTTCCACTGGTCTTCTTTAGTTTGTTAATGTATTTTCAAAACCTATTATTGACATATTCTTGCAAACTAGTCTTTCACCAAAAATATGTTTTATATATATCATTGGATGATATTCCACTCGTGCTTAAGAAAACTTGCTTCGATTACTAGACAAGAGTTTTTACAAATTGTTTTATTTATTAAACATCATTCATTCAAAAAGAATTCAATATTTTGTCTAACACACTATTCAAATCCACTTCTAGTGTGAGTTATTGTATTTCAAAAATGAACATTCCAATGAGAAAAAGAATGGTCTATGAAGACAAAATAAGCAAACTACCTAATGATATTCTTGGTCACATTTTATCTATTTTGACTACAAAGAAAACAGTTCAAACAATTGTGTTATCAATATGGTGGCAATATGGTGGATCAATGTTTAGAAATATAACACCAACAGTTAATGATAGAATGAGAAAACCCACAAGTGTCCTATAAAATCAAAGTAGCTAAAAGATTTTATATATATATATATATATATATATATATATATATATATATATATATATATATATATATAGGATAAGGCTAAAATATTATTCTTTTAATGTTATTTTATTTAAATGTCAATTTCCTAAAACTAGATTATGAACACATGTAGAGTCATTATTCAATTGTTGAAATTAATTTCAATTTTCTATAACTAGATGATGACACTTGTAGAGTCATTATTCAATTTAAGTTATATAAGTGTATTTCTATTACCCTATTAAAAATAGCTCAAATTATCCATTGTTAAGAATTTTTGCCTCCTTATTTCAAGTGATAATAGCATGAGCCAACTCAAATTAATGAAATGATAACTTGCATCTCAAAAAAGAATATCCAAAAACTTTATATTACATATAAAGCATAAGAAATCTTTCCTCCTTGTGCATTTTTTAACTACAACTTTCTATTGGAGATGGTTCTTGATATGAATTGTTCACCTAGAGTTTCTGACATGGCTTGTCTAACAAAACTTAATTATCTTAAATTACATAAAGTGATGTTCTTGAAAGAAGACATCACTTTTAGCTTTTCAATCCTTTAAGTGATTGAAGCTAACTCGTGTGAATGGTCCCATAATTTTAGTTACATAGATGCACCTTGGCTTACAAACGGCTTACAAACATATCATTATGATTACCCATAAGCAAGTATCACACAAATCCACCATCAATATTTTTGCATTTCATACTAACATGTTTTATTTTTTGGTGATCTATTAGATCATATTGTCATTATAGAAGACTTATATTTAATTTTAAATTGCTATGGTTAAAAGTTTCTACATATGCAACACACAATGATTACCTAGAGTTGAGAGTTCAAGAACTAGGTTTTCGAGAATGTGTGTTTTTTTAAACAATTTAATGAAGTAAGAGATCTAAGATTAGACATTGATATTGTTCAATTATGCTTTATTGTTGAGTCTTTTATCTATGGTTGTGAGTAAAGAGAACACATGTAGACCAGTAAATAGTAGATGCTTGTATTTCATATTTGTTATGTTTTGACACAAAACCCTCATTGTTAGTATATGGTTATTATTATTAAAGTTTGGATATATTTTATGGAACACAAGACAAATCAAAAGACAGTTTTCTAAGTTGAACTTGTTAAGTTAGGGTCATATAAGTGTCTCTACTTGAGTGGTTTTGTTCATATGCCTTTTTAGCTAGTTAGTTTCTTGTGTGTATATGATGTAATAGTTTCTAGAGAGCCTTTAAGCATGAAGCTGTGTAGCTTTAAGCCATGAAGGAGGAAACCGAGTTACTTCAATTATTTTTTTATTGGAGAAAAAAGAAGCAATGCACCAATAAATTTGTATTTCAATAAATGAAGACAAAAATCTAAAAAATTTCATCAAATTAACTTTAGTATTTGTCTCTCTATAATTGGAACAAAATGTTGCCAAAGTATCATATGTATGTTATTAATTTAATGGATATTGATTGTATATAATAATTGCATTTGTTTTTTGTTTTCACGAATGGAAATAACTTCTTCCAACTTGATCTATTCACGAAACAAAATAGTGAGAAATAGTAGTGTATGAGATATAAAACCTAAACTTTATAGTTAAAAACTAGAATATTAACGTGTGCAAAGCACGATCATTAAACAAAACAGTCCTATATATATTTTAATAAAAAAACACAGAATCATGGTGAAAAAAGCAGGCATAAAATGGTGTGTCCAATTGTTGGACAATTTTTATATAATTATAGATAATTAGCAAAATTATATACAACTATGATATCAAGAAGATGTGTTCATAAAGAGAGAAAAAAGAACTCAAGCTTATAAATCCTTAATTATAAAAAGACGAATTAAATTAATAAGTGCAATCCTTGTTTGAGATATTATAGACTTTGATATAACTTGTGAAATCAAAGTAAACAATAAGTTAATATACTTTAAAGTCGATAGTGTTTTTTTATAAATAATGATTAATTATTTTATCTTTTCTTTGTATGTTACAAGTACATTAAAGAATAATAAAAAATTAATTTACATTTAAGAGGATAAGAAAAAAATAACTCCAATATCTTAGAATCAACACTTTTAATTTGTTTTCCTTATCAATTGAAAATTAGGTTATAGCCTAAGTCAACCATTTATTTGATAATATCTCTTTAACATGGTATATCACATGAGACTAGATCATTTTATTGTTGGGATGTTGTACTTGAAGACACCATTTCACAATTGTCCCATATTAACTAATGTATGTATATGATGATCGTGTCTTTTCAACAATTTTTGTTTAGGTATATTTTAAGATTAATTTATGATTGATTGACCAAATTTTTTAGGTAAAACCATTTGATGAAGATGTCCTTTACTCTTATATAACTATTTTTCCTGGTTTATTATGTAGCCTTGAAGTTGTTATGATATTAGAATTCAAAGGTGATAAGAATAAGAGAAATTTAACAAAGTTTATTTTAGATAATGTTAAAGGATTAAATAAGGTGATTATTATCCCCCATCCATTGGATATGGAATAACATTAAATCAAAAGTTTATTTTTAATTGGATTAACACAATTTAATGAAATTGACTCGTTTTCTTAATAAGTGTGAAAATAGCTTTTTTTATTTATAAATTAGATCCAATTAATGTTGTTAAATTTGATCACACGGGTTGATTCAACCAGTTGAATCAAGAATCAATCAAGTGATCGGAGACTCTAAACAGAATCAAAGCACTCCCTAACTAGTGGGAATTGGTTAAATCGGTATAAAATAAGCCAAAATCTGTGTTGAAACATACATTGTTTTTTTTTAAAGATAAATAAAAATATATTTTTAAATATTTCATATAAGTATCAACTATTTTCTGAACTGTTATTAGTTTTTCTTATGAAACATAATTTAATCATTAATAGTAATTTATAAATTTTAGATCTTATTTTTTTATTTACATATTATTTTGTTACTTAAAATATTAAAGAATATTTATAAAAAAAATCGATTTAACCACACTTCAACTACGATTGAACCACTGAACCTTGAACCGGTCATCAATCACCGGTCAAATCATTAAAACATTGATAACTGATGGAATACAATAATTATTTTTATTATGATAGAGAATCAAGGAATTTAGCTCAATTAGTTGAACAATGTGAATTGGTCTAGTTTAATTGATTGAACTGTGTGTGAGTTATTTTGAAATTCTTCTCATACTTAAATGAATAAAAAATAAATAATAATATTCTTAATTAGTACTAATATAATTTTGAAATAAATCATTCAAAAAGACAATCCTAATTGAGATTTGAAAATTTATTCTCAATCATTAAAACTTTTGGTTCATATCAATTTTGTTACAAATGTTCTATATCATAGGTGATATCTTGTGTCGTATGATCTGACTAGAATACTCAATCAAATTTCACTTATCTTCATTTAATTTTTAGATATTATTTCTTAATAAGGGAGCATCAATATTTTTTTAAAAATCAATTAATGTGAATATTCTACAATTAGATAATATTTTGTTTTACACAATTTTATAAAAATTACTAATTAAAATGTGACTCATGTCTTTCCAATGTTCCAAAATAATAAAAATAAAAATAGTATAAAAATCCTTTTTATTAAATATGATATAGGATAATATTTTGATTTTATTCTATATTCTAAATATACTATTTAACTTTACTTTTTTTTTTTATGATTTCACTAGAATACTCAACCAAATTTGTTTGATCTTGATTTCTGAATAACTTTTCTTCTAAAAATGAAGCATTCTTCTAAAATTGACTAATTAAATGCTTGACGGATGTCTTAATTTCGAGTGTTAAAAAATAATAGGTTAAATTATAATTTTGGTCTTCTTATAATTTCAAATCCACGATATTAGTTTCCATATTTTTAAATCAAGACATTTAGTACGCTCCTATTTTAAAAAAATAAGTAATCTTGGTCTTTTGTATGTTGACCATCCAAAGTGAAACATTTATTACATTAAAATGATTTATATATTAAATATATTTTAATTATAAATTTTGATAATTTGAAAAAAAAATTCTTAACTAATGATACATAGAAAATAATGTTAATATAATTAACTAAACAAAATAAGTATGTTTGTGGTTTACTACCTTATCTATAAATAAAGGATCATGAGTTCAATTTTTATTAAAACACTTTTTATTTTTCATTTTATTTCATCTTTTTCCACATAAACATCATGTCAATTACTTACATAAGTTATACGTTAGCATTCACATGTCACATCAAAATTAATATTTGACTTTAGATAGTCAACTGATGAAATGATCAAAATTACTTGTTTTTTAAAATAAAAAACTAAATATTTTGATTTAAAAATAGGAGGACCAAAATTACGAATTTAAAATTATAGGGGATCAAAATTACGAATTCAAAATTACAATTTAACTAAACTAATAATATTAAGACCAATGTTAACTTGTGTCCTTGAGAGTTGAGACATTAGTTAAGAAAATAAAAGGTAGAGTCGGTCAGAGGATAATAAAGCAACTCAAGCACAAGCTTTAGGTCCATCAACAAAAATATTTTTTT
Organism: Glycine max; assembly: GCF_000004515.6. Lineage (NCBI taxonomy): Eukaryota > Viridiplantae > Streptophyta > Magnoliopsida > Fabales > Fabaceae > Glycine > Glycine max. The sequence goes on from NC_038249.2 coordinate 30,698,126, forward strand.
TAAATTTTTTTATTTATTAGAAGAAAATATCACCTTTGTTGACAAAAAGATCCCGAATATAGTTTTCTCATTTAAAATAAAACATTTTTCTTAAAATTTGTTTTAGGTCTCACTTGTTGTTGGATTACTCTAAAAGATTTTTTTTATTG